>NC_052122.1:4061124-4223027 GCF_012273895.1 Zerene cesonia | reverse complement strand
ATATCTAGTACGGGACCAACGTTTTGTTTGTATGTGTGCATATGGTTGAGAAATAAACTTATTTTTATTTTTATTTTTATTTTATTTATTAAAACAACCAGAGCAAGCTGATCGACATCCAATTACATCCATAAAGCTATCAATTTCAACGTTCACATAAAGGTACATCACATGCAAATAAAAAAGTTACAAATACCAATCGATGAATTGTTAATTGCCATGAATATAATCCGAAAGTAATTAAACTCAAACAAAAATATTTCAATCCACCACCGTCCATGGATTTGTTTCACAATTTTACTCGACCATTTATATCAATTCGCGAAATTGTAAAAATCACGTAGTATCAATATTGATCATACGAATAACGCACATGAAGTTATATAGGTATATTACCAAACTACCCTCACTGATAAATGTTATGATTGTTTCATTATAACTTATCGGTGTTTAGTCACTCCTCACTCTATCTTCACTATTAGATCCAATTGATTAAAATATTTTATTAGCATGTTTATCTACTTACCGATGCCACGAAGTAACAAGCCACGCGTGAGTTACTGCAATAGAATATTTATGCCATATGAAATTAAGGTCATATAGGGTTAAACGCTATAAAATGGGCAGGGAAAATTATAGACGCAAGTTACCACTTACGTCACTCGTATGGCTAACGTTTTTACTGTTTGCATTATTTTATTATGCCTCCACTTAACGCTAAACTACGTGAAAGTGTGAATAGTGACCTTTATACTCAACCGTAATATATTGAGACTGGCCATAAATAATACTGTTACACTTAAAAAAATAGTATAACATTTGAATTTGGAATCATCAATTATTCAGTAATTTTTTTTTCGTCAGTTTCTTGTGTTCTTGTTTTTCGTACTCATTGGTGTCTAATATCGGTGTCAAATATTTTTAGGTAAATAATAAATATTTAAACAGAGTTCCGTATTCAAGAGAACCGAATTTATATGTAAGCATTACAAAGTAGGTATATACGCAAATCTTACTTTTTTAAATTCTCCATCCGCTTGGTAGACGTCGAATGTTTGTGTACCGGGCTATTGATAGATACAATGAAATCTCCTCTGCTTGTGACGGAAAAAGGTATGCCCGTTCATGCATTCGTACGAAAAGGAGATCAAAGTAGCAGAGCAAAGAATTCGAAGAATTCCGAAAACAAAAGAATTTATCCCGAGGAATGAATAGTGCATCTTATCACGTCACGGAACCATGTCACGACATCAACAAATTCTTAGAAGTAAATGGAGGTCAGGCAACTTTTTTATTTGCTGACGAAATAACGTTACGTTGTAAGATTTATTTATTTAAGTTCACATATAAAGTTCCATTGAAGTTTGCCAATTGATTAGCAGGATGGAACTGTGAGACTTCACCGACCATTTACTGGGGTGATAGCTTTCAAAGAGTGATTGTGCAATATTAAAAAGTGTCAAAATAGTAACATAAATGTATCCAAATATGAGAGGGTTGTAAGTCTCTGACCAACACTATTATCCACGAAAATGAATAGTCCTTTCAGTAAGACTCAGCACGCAGTGATAAAGCACGATCGACATGGCGTGTTTCGAAACGAACGTTTCGGACTTTCCTAATCCGCTGAATGCAGCTTAATAGTCAGTTTAAGATCAAGTGCAATGTTCTCTGTTCACTATGATAATTTTCATTCCTTAAAAACAAACCATAACACTGGTAGTGAAAACTTTTATTTATTTATTTATTCTTTATTGCACACTTACAAAATATAAAACAGAGATATACTTAACAAAAGCAACTTAAAAATAGTATACAAATGGCAGCCTTATGGCTAAAAGCCATCTCTACCAGGCAACCGTTACCTTTTACTATGGGAGAGACTGCGTTTTTATAGATAACTAACCTCAAGGTTTAAATTCCTGTGTTAAACCGATGGCGATAATTTTGAATGCGCTTCGTATAATTATTATAATTCTATTGATGCACACACTAACACACATTAGAGTAATTAATGTTTTATACAATTGAAAAAGCTGAATTTTTTCACTTACACTATTAATTATGGCAAAACTAAGTAAATAATTGGATAGAAGTAAAGTGGACTTGTGGTAATACATTAATATGCAAGGTTATCTCTGTATATTGTTTTGTAAGCGTTATTAAAAGTTCTACAACTATTTCGATGACTACACGTTATTCTGTTAGGTTTCGGTTTATGTAGAAACTGCGAGTGCAAAAAATGAAAAAGAAGGTTTTTACTTAGGTTCTTATTTTTTAAAAGGTGTAAGTAAAATACGACTGGACGTATGAATGAGCACATATTTACATTAATAATATAATATACTAGTATATTAGGTTATACGTGAACTAAATTGAATAATAAACTGTAGTAAGAGATTCAGAGAGGCAAGTCAATTTTATATTTTTTATAGAATAGTGGGCTTCTGAGCTGGTGGTTCGTTGGTTAAGCGACCACCACTGCCCATGAACCTTTGCAGATTTAGTGCCACTGCAAATGGGTTGCTCAGTTTTAAGTGAGAAGGGATAAATGAGAATGGTTTGACGACAGGAATAAAAGGATGGTCTGGTGAGGGTTATGATGGTATGGAAAGGAATTGGAATCTCAGGGTCCCCCTCGCACAGAAAGCATACGCTTCTGCTTCTGTGTGACGCGGATTTTCTGTGAAGGTGTGTACCTTTCCCAGTGAGAGCCCATCCAATCCATACCGAAACATGCTGTACTCCCGCATTCAACATAGCTTTATCATACCAGAATATATCCATACTATTGCTATTTCCAGGAAATAAAACAATTCACGGCTTCCATCTCCGTGTCGGTTCCGAACTGGTTTTTCCTGGAGTTCTGCTCGGTGGGCGGCATCGGGAAGCTGTTCAAGTCTTCTGACCTGGTCCACTTCATCACCTACGTCCAGCTCTTCTACTACAACATGCCCATTGACTGGTTGCTGGAAAGCTACCTGGCTGACCGCGTTTGCACCATTGATAAGACCTCGGTAAGTGGATGCATAAGAAAGGCTAAGAAATCAGGGGAAATTAGTTAAAACTGCAGTTGAAGGTGTCAGGTTTCTAATTATTATTGATCATCTTTGACATTATATTATCTATTAGTAATGCCCAAAATATCATAGTTTTATACATTTTGCAATTTTTAAAGACAATCTTGTTTTGCAATTAATCGTCATTATAGCATATTAAATCTTAAATTTTCTTGACTTTTCAAGTGCATATACAAATTCGAACAGATTTCATTATCATTCAAAATGTGCTCAATTCTTAAAAATATACATAAAGAGTCATCTATTTCAGAACGCTTGCGGCAAGAACAAGATGCAAGTTCGCCCAAAATACAAGAGCTCTCTGTTTGAACACATTGGCCTGTACTCGTCGCTGAAGGGAAAGATCCAGAAGGTCAAGGTAAAAGAGTATGAGTTCCATACGTATTCTGAGATCAGACATTAAAGAGTGAAGAATATGGTAAACCTGATAAAGAAAGAGAAAGAGATATTTTAATAAGTAACCCAAAAGTTCAAATAGATCTTCTTATTCAAGTGCCAATTTTGTTAAATAGATCCAGGAAAAATTAATTCAGTAATGTGTTTTCATATTAAAGAAATTAATGCATGTTGTGTGTATTTTCAGTGTTCTACAATTACTAAATGTGCTTTTCAAAGAACAAGGAGAATCATTAAGGAAAGGAAACGCTCTATCTCTATCCTACTTCTTCAGCGCAAAAGAGAAAGATTATGTGGAATTCGTTTCTTTAATGATTCAATTTATCTTAATTGATGTTACAAACCATTCTAATCTGCATGTAACACACGATTTCTTCCAGCTCCTAAAACTTAATGGTTATTTCGTTTTGAAAATCGTTTTAAGGCCCTCTTCCTGTCATACTTTATTTTTGCATTAACCAAGAACCGAGTCACATGAGATAAATAGATGATCAAAAAGTTAGTTAGTTTTTGGCTAGATTTCACATGGTATTTGGTAAAAGTTTTCGGAAAAAAGAGACCATCAAATTTTATAAACTTCAGAACATTTTAGGCGGCACAACTTATACTTCAACTACCTTAACATTTTTGCAGACGATACCAAACTCTAAATAGTTCCAGTAGTATTGCTACCCACTCGCTTGATTCTTATCCTATATAAAATCGCGTAACCCTTATATATATAGATATCCATATAATTCTAGGACCCCAAATTCGGTGCTCTGCCAAATCACTTTGGCCATAAGAATCCCCCCCTGGAACGGCTTTTTTGTGACATCGAAGCGCATGCTGAACATTCTTTGGAGAGGGCGTACAATGGCGAAACATTCTTCTGGGGAATTACGCCGAAAAAGGGCAGCGTAGCCGAATTCTGGTTCGATAGACCCGTTAATCTGGCAAGGTTACTATTGTAATTATTTTCCGAGTCCCCTTTCTTGCTATGCACTTTTTATGAGTATACGAGAAAATGTAGGTCAGAAAAGATTAGGGAAGTCCTTATTAGTATCAGACAAACCTATAGTACTCGCCGAACTCATTAACTTAACATTTGTCTCTTAAATCATTACGAAATCTTGTTTAAAAATGTAGATAACAAGAAAGTATTGTGCACGTTAATGAAACCTCAAAAAATATAAGTTTAAAGAATAGACCGCAACTGGCCACAAGAAAAGAAATAAAGCAAAAAATAAACGCCAATCAGACCAACGAAGCGACAACTAAATTTTCTAAACCTATTCTAGATATACATTCCGAAGTGGCAATGTCCAACACGTGAACGACAAATTCAAGGACACGGTAGTGGAAATATTACCCGAGAATACCAGGAATTTCATCAAGATAGATGAATTTGATGAGTTTGGTCTAGCCGATGGTCTTTTAAAGAGGGAAATTGGGCCGATTGAAGCCATACGCCTGCGCGTCAATAAGACAGGCTCGCACTGGGCCATTCTCAGCGAGGTAATTATCCATTTCAGGCTGCCATAATTGAATAAGAGCATATATTATATCACGTATTATATTTATGCGAGCCTATATATTTATCGGAGATATTAGGGAACATTACAGGGGACTGAGGTCGACTTAAGAAGTTGTAACTTCTAAAATAATATACCATATCATTGTCCTATCAAATCCTTCCCTTTATGTAGAATTATTTGTACCTATATCTGTTTATGTATTATTATTTGGTGCTTACCATCTGGTATAATTGTACCCTATTTTTATCGATATCATTTTTAACTGCGTCTTTAATATGCTTGGCAATTTATACTTTTGTGTCTTTAATGCTATGCAAATGTTAAGGCAATGCGAACAGATTAACATATTCTAGAAACCATTTATTTAGATTTTACACTTTTCTATTCTTCACATATTATTTTTCTTTTTAAATATATTCCATTGCATGAAGGTTTTCTATCGGAAGTATTTAGATATATCTTTCAGTTCTTCAAACCTACTGACGCAACGTAAAATGGATGTGCTTGTTATGGGATATTTATACAAAGCCCGTAATATGATGCTTATTAAAGTGTTTCTAGTTAGCTTCTTAGAAAACACTCACTTTCAAATGTTTACATAAAATTATTTTGCTTTTTTTCAGTCAAGACTGTTATTGTGATTAATTTGTAAGGCATGGACTCAAGTTTTGTATGCTTATATTAATTTCGCTGTTATATTATGGTGTTACGCATATATGCATGGCATATTTTATATTGCGAGCATGAATATATAGAAATGTTCTTTAAAACTTAATCACCAATAACAAATAAAAATAAAAATCGTTATTTTAGCAAATTAATTATCCAGAAGAGATATTATAAATTATACATATATATAAATATGTACGTGTATCGAGTTTGTCTTTGTTAAATGACACGCTAAGCTAGAATATGTTATTTATGATTTATTATATATTTTATATTTTTCCCATAATATATGTATAATCTATTTTCTCGAGTGAGATTAAAAATTCATATTCTTTCTAATTATCTGACATGCTTCTAATTCTTTTGTATACCAAACTATCTGTTCAGTATAAAAACGATCGATATTAATTATATATATATACTATCATTGCAGTATAACCCAAAAATATAATTTGGTGTATTTTTTATTAACTCGTTTTTATATTTATATACATTTTGATGTCATTCTCCGCTGCACTACGTGCTTATATGTAATTTGAAAGACCAGTTTTTTTTTGTTTTTTCACTATTCCAATATGACCTTTCCCCATGAACCAATATGATTATGAATGTTTTGAGAAAACTGTTCTTTCCGTTGCCCCCCATCCGCATGTGCTTTACGATATCACATATGCCAGTGAACCCTTGCGCGTATATGTCTTTTGTATAGAAAAGTCTCACGCGTTCCAGATCGACCTGAAGACCTTCGACCAGATGGTGGAGGAATGACGCCAGGCGTATGCGCTGAGCACGCGCATCCCGATACACCCCGGCGGCTCCTTCACCAAATACAACAACAACAAGATACTGAACGGACGTTAGACGCGAGAGACACTTCTAATAACAATCGGTCGGCTTTCTTGAACGGACGGATGTATGGACACTTTGGGCGTTTTATTTTTAATTTCTCATTTTGAGTTCGGTTTTTGTGGACAGACTTCTGTCTAATTTAGCGGCGTTTCGTTTGTTTTGCCTCTCTTTACATTTTTTTTTTTTTCAATTTCGCAAAATTCTTGGAATTTTGGGGTCTTTTAATTCTGGGGTTTTTTTTTTAAATTTGGGTTACTGATATATTTTACAGCTAATTACCACCAAGTGTCCTACATTAACATTGAACGAGAAAAATAAGGGAGTGACGTATCGCAAATAATGGATTGAAATCCGTTATGCTTGTGGGTGAAGGTGTGCCCTTCGGAATGTTTAAATGGCTTCTTTTTTCTCGTTCAAATGTTAAGAAATTGTTCAGAAGGCCAATCATGATACTGTCTATTTGTATTTTTATTTTTAAGAAAATTATTAATGTAATAATTCCAGTTTCATTTTTAAAATTTATTCCATTTCTCATTTATAATTCCTAATAATTTTCACTTATAACGTTTCGGCTCGTTTTCATTCGTATTCTCACTTATTTCAATTGGTTGAAATAATTCTGTTTATATTTAAAAATATAGCGTATGTATAACGAATTAGGATTGTTATTAGAAGTTCGATAAATACGATTCCTGCGAAACGGCAACCACGAAACGGATTTTTATTTAATAGTTTTTTATTTGTTTCACGAAGGTCCGTCAATTAAGAGTTTCAATAGAAACGTACTATAACATCTTAACATTTTAGAATCTTAGACCGGATTCTAAAAATGAATTATATTAACAATTAATTCTGAAAAATAACTTTAACACTCGACCTTCGTGAAACCTAATTTGATTTACTTAGTATTTTGTGATAGTATTTATAAGTTATTCTTATATTAGTGTATTTATACATATTTTTGATAATTTTTGCTATTGTTTTACGTAGTTAACGTACGCTTAACTTGTTATTATGTCTAAGTTATTTATTTCAATGTTATTAAGTTGATTCGCCGCATGCGTGAACATCTTACAGGTCATGGGTTATATTGAGAGAAGTAATAATATAGCGGACATATAAAACAGACACTTATGTGTGTCCCATGACTCAGAGAAGTGTCCGTTTTCTCCACCAAAGCTAGATTAATAGGTGTTAGTTTGTAGTTAAAAAAATAGTGCCATCTTGAATTTTGACCAAATCAGGGAAACGGTTGATATTTACCTTGTTTTCGGGATAACGGTAAAATATACCGTACGTCCGTACATTATAATATGTACATCGAAACCAGAGAGCGTTTGAAATATTTCATCAACATCAATTCAACCATTTCAGCGGGATCGGAGATACGGTAAAACATCCAGATACGTGTGATTTCACGATTAAAAACACATATTAACACATTATAAAACTCAAGCCATGCTTAAGCATGCGTAAAGCAAAGAATTTCAGATATCTTCCTCCGAATTAGTACAATCCGCGTCATCAAATAATAGTATTAAAAAAATTTACTGTCCGCGCCGATTATGGTCGAAATTCAAATGCACGCCCAAAAACATATGTGATCGATGTCTAGATATAATCATTCTATAATCTTAGCTCAATAATGTCGTGTGGTTTTGAAGTCGATACCTCCGTGTGCTCAAAACTGTCTTAATAATATAAAATTCTACAAATTCTCTCAAAGGGATCATAGTAAGTTTTGTCGAATTTTGGCAAAACTTCAAAATTAACATTAAACATTTTGTAAAGATTACCGGTCTAACGCAAAATTACTAGTTAACAGAGTTGGAGGAAAACCCGTTTTGGTTTTTCGCCTTCTCCGCAAGTTCGAAAGATTGAATTATTCAGAGCTTTAAATATATTGCTATCTATTGTAGCATCTAGGCAATATCCAGGCTATCAACGTCTTTAGATGTATCGATTTCAAAACTAACAATTAAATGACTAGCCAGTGTCATACATGTATTAATATATATATATTTTTTTTGTTATTAGAATTAAGTTATTGTATTCAAAAATATTCTTTAAAATTTTGTTGAATCAATTTTGATGTTTTACGTAAGACTTGACTTGAATTTCAGATAGGTTATTATTTTTATTCGTTGAAATTGTTATTATTTTTAACTGGACGGAAAGATTTAGAAGTAAGACCTGGTAAGAGAAAAAATAAGCACTGTTAGCGCAAGTAGTATAAAACAAGAGATTACAAAAACAGATATAGAAAGCACGCTGTAACCACCATCTACAGTTATAATATCAGATCTATAAGAGAAGTTGCGACTTCTTAAATCCTAAAAATAGGTACTCTTGAGTCATAAAATATCTTACCTTCAAATGAGAAATATCTCATTATCTCTCTTTGCAAGTCATAAATGTCTGACAACCCCTTAAACTATTTAAGAATACCAAAACATTTGTCCTCACATCGACTCCTGCGCAGTACGTGCCAATTCTCGTGAAAAAGCGAACGGACTTAAAGTGTACAGGGAAACGTGTGATTGCGGAAATCGAATTCGTATACACTAGTTATTCATTTAATAATATGTAGTTAGGAGACAACTAAATGTGACTGATGTTTTTATTAGACGTAATTAGGTTAAGCTTCGCCTCGCTTGCTCATATTGCAGCCTATTCTTTTAAACTTGTGAAAATTCAGTGTAATTCCATTTTCTATCTGTCAGTCAATGGGTTTAGTGTTGTAGGCTGTTCCCATGTCTAGGAATATATATAATATGTATATCCTCGAGACTGGACTCCTGAAATGCCCAAATTGAGCGACTCGTTATACGGACCGATTAATATCTGGTACTTTATGAAATATGTGATTACATCACCGTTTGCACCTCAGAACTTTTGATGTAACTTTGTTAAATGGCATTCAAAATCTTTGCTCAATTCTAACAATAGGCGCCATGTTCTTTGTTATATGAACATAATGGTGGAGAAACCCAACTAAAAATTACACTGAAATATTTTCCAAGTTTTTATATATATTTTAAAGGCTTATAGAAACGTTTATGGATTTAACAAATTATTAACGGAAAAAGTATGGAAATGCAAGTATATCTGCAATTTCAACAAAAACTTATATAAGTTTGAACGAAATTCTAGAATTGTATTTTTTTTTTTGCATTTCATTTTATAAGCCTTATAACGGATTATGTATTAGGTATTATGATAATGTATTGTATTGCGTTGGAATTACAATTTTTGATCAACATCGTGCCAAATTAAATTTATAAAATCATAATTATTGTATCTCTATAAGCTTAAAGAGCTAATTTGCATATGGGGGGGGTCAGATTTCTTTGCGAATGCTTCTTGCATTAAGTAGGGTTAAGAACTATATTATAAGACTTTCCTGTGTGTGTACATTTCCTAGGCTAACGTCAATTAAGCGACAGTAACAGGAACAGCTCTCAGCATTCCTGATGAGAGTATGTATGAGTGTATTAAAATCGTCGTACCTTTATTGACGTGGGCTTATGCGCTTCTTATGGTATCACGTATACCTAACTGTGCTTTTAGTTTTAAAATCTGTTGTATTAGTTTTTTAATTCAAATGTACCATTCATGTATGCTGGTGCGATTTGTCATTTCGGACTATGATTCCATCTGTTGCATTGTCCCATACATCTGGCCTTTTCTATCATAGCTAAGAAATTTAATAAATATATCGAATATAAGCCATCTCTTTCGATCTTAAAAAGCCATCCTTGTCATCTGGACAGTTTCAAGGATTGGAGGGGTCAAAAGTCTCACGTCATCTCGAAACATCAGATTTTGGTACTTATTAGAAATGAATTATGTGCAAATCGCTAGAGCGCCATCTACATTGAATAGTACTTTAATGCTTTTAAAACGTATTTTGATCTCAAATCTTTCAAAAGAACACACGGTTTCGTTTCAGTGCGGCTTCAGCCCTAATTATTTACCAAAGATCGCATGAGAGTCGCACAAAACTTCTTTGCATTTATCCGATTAATTTGTTTTGTAAAAACATTGTCAATATTTAGATGCTCATTTACAAAACAGTTTTAAGCCATTTTTGTGTAACACTCGATGCCAGTAAAATTGTATGTTATAAATGTTTCATTTATTTTTGCCGTTTTTCTAAAATCATATAACTCTTTGCAAATACCACAAACTTTTTGGAAACGACTGAAAATTATACAGTAAATTTAATTCGTTTGAGACACAAACATGGCAGGACTTTAAGATACCTAGTTATAATTATCTTTAATCCTAAACAATTACTTATTTTTGTATCAATATAGAAATCAATCAAATTTTCGAAGACTTTATATTAAGTACATATATTAGTTAATTATACCTAAGAAGAGCCCAAGTCTAGTTTATAAATATTTATTCTTCTATGCGATTTGATCGTTACTAAATATTATTTAATTCATAAGCAATTTAATTTATTATTATTTTTGTATAGTTTTAGTTCAAACATGCCATAATGTGTAAGCAACCGGATTATGAACAAACCCTTTATTATTTATTAAAATAACACGCACTATGGGCCTCGTACTGGAAAAATTTAATCATTCATCACATAGTGGAATCAGTTCCCTTATATACCAATAGAGGGAGCTAAATTAAATCATAACTCCAAAACAGCGTTTTAAAAATAAACTAAATATATTTTACCGTGGATTAAGGAAAATCAATGCTTGAAGTTTTGTACATTTACGAAACATCGCATATTAAAATCTCTAATATTTTTGTCGTCATATACACGAAAATTTTTGTTTTTCGATATTTAAAAAATAAATCATGTATTGTATGAAGATTGAAGACCATTTTTGAACGAGAAACATTTGTCCAAACGGAAAAGTGGCGATGTCCATAGCGTGTGTATTGCAATCCTATTTTGATATGATTTGCGATACTTTACTGTTCCTGTGTCTCGTAGTACGTAAGCTATATGTAACCGTATATTATAACTATATGTCTATTATCGATGTTCAATTACGTAATAAAAAAAATATAAAAAATTGTTTTATTTTCTACTTATGGTAAGATGGGAATTGATTTGTATTTTTGAGTTGGTAATGGATAAACTAAAATTTTCTAAAATGATTGTAAGGGTGGAATTTCGTTCATAGCTATTTTTATTGTGATATTGTAGCTAATTCCTAAAAAATAATTGTAAAGAGGAATTTGTTTGAACGCGCTAATCTAAGAAACTACGGGGCCAATTTTTAAAATTCTTTTATCTATGGATATGTAGCTACATGATTCTTGAGTGTCTATAAACTATATATGTACCACGGGCGAAGTGAGGGAAGACCAGTAGTCTACAATATTACTTAGTTAACAATTCACTTTTTAACATTCAGAGAGGTAGTGGTTTTACGGGGAAAGGGATAAGGAAAATATTGACGAAAGGAAAAAAGGAATGGACTGGGAAGGGTGAGGAAGAAGAAACGGGCATCCGGGTCTCCCATCCGTCGTACGAAACAGTAGCGTGATACTATCACACGCCGGTCGATTTCTGTGGGGTTGTGGTACTTCCCCGGTGCAAGCTGGCCGAATTCATACAGAAGCGTGCTAACCTCAAACATTAAAACTTAAATTAATAATACTAATCTAACGAATTCCGGCCATTCGGTGGACGACGTCGCTTAATAAAAAGGCTAGAATATTCATTGCAAATTGAAGTGCCTTAAGTAATAGAGATAGCAGGGATAACTGACGACACGAAACGGTGCGTAATATCCCTGTCTATAACCCTGATCTATCATGTTAGAATCTTAAAAGAGCATATTATACACATCAATGAAAATCAATGTCCATTTATTACATTCATGACAGTATTTGTGTTAAGTAGGTACATTGTGTTTGTTTATAATTCAATACAGCATACCTTCGTGCTAAATAATGTTGTTGTGTTAATCATAACATAACGTTCTCATCAAGAATCTTATAAAATTATTTTAATTGAAGAATTATTTTAAATGTCATACTAAAAAAGAGTATAAATTATATTAAATACCAACCACACGTAGATGCTTAATTATAATTAAGTGAAATCCCAAGTGTCTGCTTTATCAAGGTGAGACTTGACCTACTTATTTAAAACTAACTAAGATTATTTTTATAATGGCAATTCAGTCCGCTAGCCTCATTAAAAATAATTAAATGAAACGGTTGAACTGAAGCGATAGAATACACATTTTTTATCATTCATTGTAGTTAATTACTTTCATTAATTTAGAACAGTACCTATTTAATAATTTATATTTATTTCTGCGTGGTCTCATTTTATTTTAATAAAACTAAGATTTATTCTAACGCCATCTGTTGGATATGCAGTAAACTTACCTCAAACTAGCTAAGTCGCTGGATTTCAATATTCGTGTCATGCAAAGTTTTAATAAATAGAAACTAGAGGGCATGAGTGTCATACACCAAGTTTTATAGTTTAACTAGCTTTCCACCCACAGCTTCGTTCGCGTGGACTATATAATTTTGCGCTTAGTGGATTTTTGAAGAAGCAGTGTGTGCAGATGTATGTATCTCTTTAGATATTTATTTGGGGGCCTCCCCAAGACATTTCGTGTTAAAATGTACCTAGCCTTTATCTTGAGCCTAATAATATTAGTAATAGTAATAATATATCTCAATATATAATTTTGTCAAAATTTGCCCAGTGTTTTTCATCGAAACGCCCTAAAAATATTCACAGCACAATAACAATTCTCTATTTACCTTGGTGCCTAGATTAAAAAAAACGATTGAATAAATTATACGTCGTTATATGAAATAATTATATATTTCTGCTTATAATTAATTTCGTACCGTACCAAATTGAGCGATGACATACCAATTACTCACGTGATAATTATTTTCGAGTGCCTTCGAATTTTGTAGAATTCCGAATAGTGCTAAATAGCCAGTCATTTTTTTTGAAGCGGTGAAATGAAGCTGAAATAAAGGATCGATGGGGGAAATAAAGGATTCGGAGTGGTAAGGTACGGAATGCGGACATCCAACACTCATATCCTAGACTGATATGATAATTTGCAATACGATTAATAAAAAATAATTGTTAAACAAAAAACCAAAGATTACATGATACTTACATAAGATTTAATAAATACGTTCCTTAATGGGTGACATTGGGGTCCGTTAGTCAGTTGGCTCATCACCTAGATATTGGGGTCATCTTACAAAAATAGCCGATTCTATTCGATTCCTCAACCTAAACCACGTTAAACATAAGCTCACCCACTTTAGCGAACATTGTCGTAATAACTTATGTAACAGAACCGGTAAGAAATACATAAATATTATGCATTTTGTTGTAACTCGATGCTTTGCCGATGAGCTGCCGTGAAGTTAGTTTTTGTCTATAATTCGAGACTTACCTGTCAGACGTCACGATTTTGAGTTAAATGTTCCGGGCCTTTAAGTCTGTGAATAGATTTCTTTAATGCTGCTTTTTAATTCGGAACAGATATTAAATATCTTATTACGATTTTTGCAACAGGCATAGTATCAGCAAATCCCGACATTTACCTAAAGTATCAATACTCACTGGGTCTTCCTCACAATTATACATAATATAAATCCTTTTTGGATAAGGAGTATTAATATAAACTTATTTTCAAATAGATATCAGCATTTTGAAATTATTTAATAACTAGCTGCGCTCCGCGGTTTCACCCGCGTATGTCCGTATCCCGTAGGAATATCGAGATAAAAAGCCTTGCCTATATGTTATTCCAGTTCTCCAGCTGTCTACGTACCAAATTTCATTGCGATCGGTTCAGTAGATTTTGCGTGAAAGAGCAACAAACACACACACATCCTTACAAACTTTATACTTAACTAACCTTATAATATTAGTAGGATTTTTAAAACACTTACGAACTAGTTTATAGTATTAAAAATTCTTGATGTATCTGTGCACAAAAAGTGCAATTGATGGTCGCTGTCCTGCTTTTCGATGAAATGTCCAAACATCTTTACTAGTGGATTTAATTTTCACTCTCAGACAATAAGTTTATTGTGTATGACTGCATAGTCAAGTCATAGTATTATGACTTGTAATCCCTATGTTTCATTTACATCAAGTATTCAGTAATACAGAGTTATAATAGAATATAAGCGTCTATCTCAACTCTAGTGTTGCATACTTGGCTAAATAATAATGGGCCCTATTTTACTTCATTTACGATCCTTTGATTCCTATCTCAATAATAAAAACATCAAAGAATTTCACACAAATTCGCTTTAAACAATATTTATTACACAATAATTTAACGTTTACTTATTAATACCGTCTTACAATAAGTGCCTTGAAAGGGGCGGCAGATGGCGTGGCGCCGTCCACGTGCTTCAAGGACGGTAGTGGTTCCCCGGGCACGGGAAGTACAGAGAACCTCTGCAGAACTGCGGTAATGAATAGGAAAATGTTGCACTTCGCCAGAACGTCTCCTAGACAGCGGTGCTTTGCGAGACCAAATGGGAAGAAGTGGTCTGGTAAGGAGATCTTGCCGTTCGATATAAAACGCTCTGGCTTGAATTCATGAGGGTCGGGGTACAGGTTTTCGTCCATCAGGATATTCGTGTAGTTCGAGACTACCATTGTTTCCTGGAAGAAATAGGTATATAAATGAATCCGGCGTAATTACTTTTCGAGTGTCTGAAAATATAAATCTTCTGAATATATTTATATGATCGTTATTTCATCAAATAGTGTTTTTTATTGGCAATTACAAGGCGAGTTCATCTGAGTTTTTTGCACTATTGCATACCTTCCGTTGCAATTTTTTTCTCAGTAAATATTATTCATTACAGCAGTATGTTATGCTATATTAAAAAAAAACCGGTGTGCAAAATAGAAACGGTATAGGTACACTACTTTAAATAAAAATTAATGTATGGTATACCTTGGGAATTCTGTATCCGGCGAGAGTGGTATCTTTCAGGGCTCGATGGGGGACACCAAATGTTCTTCCCATGAAGTGACGAACGCTTTCATGGAGGACGGCTTCGTTGTATGGCATGCTATATGTAAAAGTTCAGTTCTAATAAACTTTAAAATGAAGATCTTTGTATATCATTTGAATAAATAAGAATGCATCAAATAATTTACAATAAAGTGTTGAACTGTACCTAAACATCATAATAATTTTTCAATAAAGCTCGACTTTATGTCATAAGAATAAATGTATTATAGAAATGATAAATCAAAATTAATCAAACATTAAACAAATAACTATGGAACAAAAAACTATGGAAAACTATCATCATATATACTCCTATAAACCATAAAACCTTTCAAAATATGATTCTTGATATGTTTGTGCAAGAAACTATACTTACTTGGCCTTATCTTCTAGACTAGGTACACGGTCCCTCCCGACAACCCTGTCGATTTCCTCCTGTGCCTTCTTCTGAGCTTCTTGATTCCGGACCAAGTAGCTAAAACAGAAGCTCATGCTCTTACTCGTAGTTTCCGTGCCGGCCATAAACATATCCATGCACATAGCTACAAGTTGTCCCTCAGAATAAGTCGATTTCTCCCCTGATTGCCTCAACACTCGTATATAAACGTCCATGAAGTCTTTATCTTCAACGTTCGGGTCGAACCGAGCCTTGTGTCTGTTAATTT
Source organism: Zerene cesonia (assembly GCF_012273895.1). Taxonomy (NCBI): domain Eukaryota; kingdom Metazoa; phylum Arthropoda; class Insecta; order Lepidoptera; family Pieridae; genus Zerene; species Zerene cesonia. Next base: position 4,206,843 of record NC_052122.1, on the reverse strand, counting down.
CGTCCCGTAGAAACTCCCAAATTCTCTCATGAGTCATAATGAAATTCTTGTAACCAGAAGCTTTTGGGGCTACCACGCTGAGTATTGGAAAGTGACTAAAAGTGCATCCAACCATGTCGACAGTACAGAACAAGTCAAATAGAAGTTGCTGGAGCAGTATCATTTCTGGGTCGCTAGGTTCGTAACGGATCCCTGCCATCATAGTCCACAATGTATTCAATATATATGTGTTAAAGAAGTTATGCATATATGCCTCAGTGCTGCCTTTCTCTCCCATCGCATTGAATACGTCTTTAACAATGTGGCTTGCCTCTGACTGCGATATTTCCGACATGCCCCGTCTACCGAAGCCGAACTCTTTCAAGTGCTTTATAAGAAATCTCCTTTGTTCCTTCCAGATATCCCCATCCGTGAGCAGCACCCCTTTCCTCTCTCCCCAGGTCCTTGTTTGATAGAAAATCCCTTTCGGCCGGCCATCAATGTCTTCATTGTAAAGCATTTCCTTATTTGCTTCAAGGCTATTTACTACAACGATCCGATCTTTTCCGATTTTAATACCCAGAACGGAGCCGTCTGGACTATACATATCGGTTAATATCTGGATACATTTGTATAAATAACCACTTTTTTCGCGTATTCTCTGTATTTCATACGCACAACCGAGTATTGGCAACCATTTCGGGCCGGGAGGAAATTTATTCGGTTTCACTGTATCCAAATAAAGTATTAAAACAATTATCGCGGCGATAACAACTAATGTGAGCCACATCTGAAACGAATTAAAGATTCTGTTAAGCAGGTTTTCGCTTTTTTTATTCAAATATGATACAATAAATATATTATTACATTCAAATGAACAAGAAACGATATTTCTAGAAAATTTGTTGTCATTAATTTAGTTTTTGGCCACAAGGTTTCGACTCGGCGCCTTCCAAATATATTTTAGAGAGTTTTTTCAAAATGTATATATTCGTTCACCGTTCTGGAGTAAGTGATGTGTATACGAATACGACTATGAAATTCTATGTAGCGGCCATTATAAGAAATGTAAAATCACAGGTATCTGTATAGAATTGTCGATGGAATTTCATAATAGCTCGGTTTTAAAGTTTTAGCAATATTTCGATTTCAAACCTTATTTTCGGGTTGCGAGCTGAAACCCGCTTTGGGCCAGACTGGCATTGGAAAAACAAGATAGAGTTCAATCTTTTGAATTGTACTGCTATATCGGTTTGCATAAAATTATTCGGAAATTGGAAAAAGGCGTGAAGTTATACGTTGCTATGCGGTCAAAGGATAAAAGGAATAAAAATTATTATTATTATTATATAGGTATTGAAAATTAATATACCTAATACCTAATTTTTTATTCACCTAACTAGCCGCTTGTCTTCACCTGGGTTGAGGGGGAAAATTAATATGATACTTACAATGATGTGTTACTATGGGCACAGATAACATAACACTATACTATGGGTAAAATAATTTTTGAACCAGTTTAGTTGATCCAGCGGTTACGCCTACAGACTCACAAACATTATCTCTTTATTATATGACTTAATTAATATATGTATTATAAATAAACAGTTAATAAAAAAATACTCTATTGAATATAGGTTATTTTTACTAAGTGCTTATGAACAAAATTAAATTTTGTCGGTTTAAGTGTTCCGCGTTCGATAGAGCTGAATTCTAGAAAAAAGTTTTTTCAAGTATTAAAAAGGTGCGATGAAATATAGAAATAAAAAAAAAATCTCTTAGATACTTGGTATTTACATATAAATATTTATTTAACGCTTAGTTTTTAATACTGAAAGAAATGTTGAATGCGTTTTAAATTTTATGCAAGTCTTAGGTTATGAGAACTTGAAATCTCTTTGCTTTAGTTTTATGGTGGGTCAATTAAAAATGTCACATGACTCACTAATTAATCAATTAATCAAAAAAAATAATTTCATTTTATATTTTATAAGATTATATAACCAAATAATAGAAAATAACTTGTTGTAATTCACCAAGCATAATATCAACTGAAAACTATACGTGTGCAGTCGGGCATAACCACGAAGATGTATCCACAGAAAAATATAAATCCGAAAATTTTGTTTGTTTCAACATGCTTGTATCAGGAACTTCTGAGCAGGTTTAAATCTCTTTCACTGGTTATGCATGTGATCCGAGCAATATAGGATATCATGGGCGAAGCCAGGATGGACCGCTAGTCTTAAATCCAAGAAGGAAAGTATAAATGTATATTTAATAACAAAAAGCATACACATCACCTCATCTGTCGAGTCTGTAATTATTGACAATGAAATGTAAAATGTTCAATCAAAATGAATTTATTTTTAATCGAATTACTTTATTAACCTTATAAATCTCAGATGTAAAACTATCCACAACGTGACATTGGCAAAATTGTGGCAACACAGCACTGCCATTCATAAAATAAAATTGAATTGAATTGAATTACTTTATTAACCGAAGTTTCCAAAAACGAAAAAGAATTCGGCTGTACTTTAATGTTTTATAGGATTATAATAATTTGGCCCCATTTTAGAAACGTGCGCCACCCTCTCCCCAGGTCGGTGACCTATTTGTTGAAAATAATTTATATCTCGCATAAATCCAAAGTAAATCAGCGTTACTCAATAATACATGTTCAATCAGTTGCATCGTTGTAAATATAATTTGTTATTCAATAACATCAAATACTTCGCTTACTATAAACGATTCAGATGAGGATGTAATGAACAAATTTCTATAACCTTGTACGTCGTAGATAATACGCGATTAGATCGCATGATTAGTGAACATTCAATCTTATAGCAATAAGCTAATCAAATGCTATTGAAATTGTGAACTACTTGTGTCTCCTGGAGTCACTCGCGGACAAAATTTGAGGCTACAATTTTCATTCTCTCTTTCAGGCTATAGAGAGTGATTTCTCAAACGAAGTAGCATAATTGAAGAGTCAAATGGGCAATTTTTAGAAACAAAAACGTCCTCAACTATTTTATAGAAATCGGTGAAGTGGTAGCCGTGAAGGCGTAACAGACAGACACACTCGCACTAGTACGATTGTGGAGTTGTATTTACTTTAGTGAAATAATACATTCAGTTCGCGGAATACTTCCTATTTACATTTATACAAATGATATGCGTAATTTGGTCAGTGTTTCTTACGTACTAAACAAATTTTCAAATTATTTCTAGTAAAACTTCAAGGTGCAGGGAGCTGAGAGTTTACATAGACCAATTTTTTGTTGTCTTTGTGCTGTTAAAATATTTATGCGAAGAAATCCACGTGCGGTATACTAGTTAATTACTCATTATTTTGTTTCTTAGCAGTCCCTATCTGTTAATATAACGTTTTGAAACAGTTCATAGAATCGTATAATTACAATACGAAATGTGAAATGTATACGAATATTAATTACTATATTTTAAAACGCGATTTAATAATTATAGTTTTATGTTCCCTGCAAAAGCGAACGAGTGGTATGACGGACAGACTGACGTCCCGTGCCTTTCATGTATTTAGTATGTCCGTATTTATTACAGTTTTTGCAAGAGCTTGAAATTATTATGAACAAATATTTATGTTGAGGTGTGCATAATTCGCTTGAATAAAACTGGTTTAAAGAGATACCACCAACTCAATATTAATTTAACTAAAATCTAGTTTGTATAAAATTAGGTACCTAATTCAAAAGATACAATCTGGTTTTTATCTAGATACGTGGTGGAATAAATTTAAATGTTCTTTTGATTATATCATATTTTTATTGAAATGGTTTCGGTTTAAGTTGTATAATCCTACTAATCCTACTAATATTATAAATGCGAAAGTTTGTAAGGATGTGTGTGTGTTTGTTGCTCTTTCACGCAAAAACTACTGAACCGATTGCAATGAAATTTGGTACATAGACAGCTGGACAACTGGAATAACATATAGGCAACATTTTATCCCGCTATTCCTACGGGATACGGACTTACGCTGGTGAAACCGTGGGGCGCAGCTGGTGTTTTATATTTTTGAGAAATTATTGTATTATGTTACTGAGTAATGTAATAGTAATATAATAATTGATTATTCTTTATTGAGCGCTCACACGACTTTTTTATGCAAATTTAAAATCTTTAGGCGATCTATATAGCTTAGCAAAATCTAGATTCTTCTTAGAGAATCAGTTAATCTTTCATAACATCTAAGGTATATTTCTCAACACAAAAATATTACAAAGCATTGCAAAATGGTGATTTATAAATTTAAAAATTAAAACAAAAAATTGGTATAAAGATATAATGATGATGTAGTCTGTATATTTTTTGCATGTTTTTATTAATATTTTTATAAACATGCAGCATTATTCGAAAACGTTAGCTTTTTTTAGTGAGGAATCTCCATAATTAATTTATGGGATTCACTTGCGTATAGTAAAGTCCCTTAGGATGCTGATCCTGGTCTATGTTGACCTGCTACTGCAATAGTGGATTACTACCCAAAGCAACTCGAGTAGCGTTACTTTTGGATTCAATAAAATAATTACCACGAGAAATAAGGTACCCGGCCTTTTGAATGGCTTACGTGAGGACACAGATTCAACACGCAGAGGTCCTGTAGAGATTTTTTGACAAAACAAGCAAACAAGAGGTTTGAAAACCTGAACCTCGTATTGATATATAATTCAACGTCACTTATCTAAATCCACCTGGGTTATTGCGAGAGATCTTATGCAAAATTAATTGAATATTTCCTCTTAACCGTTTAGAAGAAAATTATTATGGGGAAATGCATACGTTCGGCCTCGTAGGCTTCTAAACACTTAACTCAGAAAGAAATGTACAGGTCAACATATAGTGGTTGAAATTTGTACGATAATTCCATGGCTACAGAAATTTCAATGTTGTGAACTCGTTTTACAACTTGGCCTCTGTTACATAAGCGTTGCCATAGATCTCACAGGTCTAAATTAACTGGTCACCAGGATATTTCAGATGCGAACTGAGGGTCGCCATTTCGCAAAACGTAGGATATTTTTATTGTAATAAAACTGTGAAACGTGATATTAACCTACTTTCTTTTGCATATTAAAAATAAAGCAACGTTTGCGCTTCAATGCGCCAAAAGAAAGTTACACATAACTAAATATTTGTAAGAACCGGTTACGTCGATATTACGGCTTTGTAGCTTGTGACCATGTTTATGTAATCACTTATAATTATAAGCATTACTGAAACATATTTAGTATTCAAAACAAGGCTTCTTAAACTTTTGCAAATATGTGTTTTAAACTAGCTTTAGTGATATGTGTCCGAGCTATGAAAATGTTGTATTTGATTATAAAGTTATGAGGTATATTTATATTATAACTAGCTGCGCCCTGCGGTTTCACCCGCGCAATTCTGTATCCCGTAGGAATATCGGGATAAAAGGCAACCTTTATGTTATTCCAGTTGTCCAGCTAACTACGTACCCAATTTCATTGCAATAAGTACAGTAGTTTTTGCGTGAAAGAGCAACAAACACACACACATCCTTGCAAACTTTCGCATTTATAATATTAATAGGATAGGATATTATATTTCTACAGCTAAAGCTGTCTTGTTCTGTTCAAGAACTTCTGGAGCGATTTCAATAATTCTTTCACTGTTGGATATATAAGTACATGATCCTTGTGCAGTGGGCGAGGTCGCGGTGCACCGCTAGTTTTAAATAAATTGAAAATAGTATTCATAGCGTAATCTACATATAAAAGATGGGCACTTACAAATAATCTTGATCATAAAGTGGCAAAGTTTGAACTAGATGAGAGGGGTTATATTCGAAAGTAAAGATTATATGCTATATGTAATATAGGCTATATTTTATGACAATAGAACTAAATACTCAGTGCAATATCAAAGTAAATATAAAAGCACACATATGCTAGCATTATATGTAAATCAAGCCTGAGAAAAAAGTTTTTAGTTCTAGTTCAGTTTTTAATTATGGCTTAATTAGTTCTGCAAATAAGTTCGTGGTACAGCATAGCTAGCTATAATGGTTGAATCATAACTAATCTTTTTACATGCTTTAACAGCTTCCCCTATATGTTTGTATGTAACCAACTCATTTAAACCTAGACCTAGGTTTTAACCTAAAATAAACGGACATATTTATTTCATAGGTACTTATTATACGTATCACGGATCGATGATACAATAATTTCATGAATTCATCTTATCTTGATTAGGATGGGAAGGATTAAATGATTTCCTTATGTATACTCTATAAGAGCAAGTGACTCAAATATACAGATTCTATTAATAAAGAGGACTTTTTAGTTTATTTTAACTGCATTTATACTTTCTAAAGGAAGACATAAATTATAGGTGAAGTGGAGATATATATTTTTCTATTAAAAAAATTAATTAATTTTGTCAGCAAGAAGTTGGAAATATTCCTAACATAAATAATTTTTTCAGCAAGAATTTAACTTCCGACGAAATGGGCACGGATTAGCCACCACGTTAGTTAATATTATTAACTAATTTGATAATTATCAAGATTGACCAAAATTTGAACAATAGCAATAATTCGCCGGTGCAAAAATATAAAAAAAATTTGGTAATAAATTAAGAAGTAATCGCTCAGCTTTAATATTCAACACACAAAATTGGTCAGAATCAATAAAAATGTAACAAATTACAACATAACGTGTGTAATAAAAAGATTACCTTAACTTTCACTGAAACCGGAAAGCAGAGCTGTCAAACGCGGAACCAAATCCAAATATACACAACATAACCTTATAGCTATGCAAGTAAATGTTAACTGATGGATGAAATCATCACGACTTGCAGTAATTTTGCGAGTGGGGCCTGCAAAAGGAGGGGGTACGCTGCGACCCAGTTGGTTGTATTGTGGAAAACCAGTTTAATTTCTTCCCAAATGCACTATAAACACGGGTCTGTTCTCATCCATTTATAGAATGTGATAGGGAACCCAGTGTCGGGTATCCTTCCCGATAATACCGATTAACAAGCATCGACAAACGCCGACTAATCGCCATCTCAATTTCCAGCTGCGATGGAATATGAACCTGACAAATACAGTGTACAAATTTGATATTACTAAGTGAATGTCTGCTTTTGTAAATATATAAGACGGAAAACGTTTCGAGTAACTGTCTTATTGTACATTTACTGAACTTATATTTTTGTATCGTATCGACGGGATGTGTGCATAAATTGTACCTATCATTTATGTAACTTGGTGTAAACCTTTTAGAACAGATGATTTTTATTTTTCTCTTTTAATAAAATACCCGAGAGCAAAGACTGTTAAAACGGAAGCTTATTTTAAATTCCTTTTTTAGTTACCATTCCAGAAAATAATAGCAAATCTACATTTACTCGGTAAAACTTATTAATTAAAAGGCGCAAAAAATTTAATCCGAGCAAATGTAGCAAAACGAGTCAATTTATTTGAATTTCCCAAACTTCGGATTGTTATAAATTGTTCAATACTTTCAAAGCGTTGTGAAATAACTAGTTATATCAAACTTATGGAATGTTCGTAGAATCATCGACTAGTTGAAGGAGCAATTTATTCATAGTTCATTCATTTTGAGATTATGAGATAAATTTATTTGCTTTTAATGCGATTTGATAAAACGAACTTTTAAAATACAAGCGGATGCATAGTATTAATGAGATTGAATATTTTCTCCCGTTTTTTCCTTATCATTCAAGTTTTTGTTATCAGAGCAAGACAATCGACTTACAAGCGTAATATCCGAGAAATGGTAGTTATTTGGGAAAAAATCATGGGGTTATTTGTAAAGAGATTACAAATTTCGATAATTTTATATATTAGTTTTCGAAAAATAAACAAAAGTCCATAAATTTTGATCACTGACCCTGAACAAGTGTCGAAGAACACATTACTGAGGGTTCTTTTGGCATTATATTTGTAAAAATTAACAAAAGGTGGAACTTTTTAATTTTTTTTTTCAATGACATTTTTTGAGTGGAAGCAATCATTAAAATTGTCCAAATCTGCTAAGTACAGAAAAAAAAATTGACCAACCTTTGTATTCGGTCAATAAAACATACACATTGCACAACATTAACACTTATAAAAACATAGAAGTGGTCTGTTAGTTTTTCCTTAAATAACACAAATAATGACATCTATTCCTTATATAATTTATGCTTGTAAATATAATAATGGACTAAGCAACGAGATATGAACGTAGCCCATGTTTACGAAATACAGTGTAGTCGCTAATATTAAGCTCCTTAGTTGTCATTGCGATTGTTCAAAGCAAGGGAAACCGAGATAATTATTTAGTTCTAAACTATAAACTTGGTTTGTAATGATACTGGGAGCATATTGAATAATACACTGAGCTCTGATTACCGTTATTGTGTTATATCGTATTGTGATTTGAATGAAATATATTCTTATAACGACTTTCTTTAATTAATAAGAAAAAAATAAATAGATACTCTAATAAAAGTGTTGACCAATCGAACATACCAAATAGGTTAAAATTCTTTTAGCCATTGGTAATTTAATGGTGTACCTAACACGACTATCTTCTTGTACTCATAGAATTTTGGCTTTTGTCCGTGGCTTGGCATGCGCTAAATAAAGTAAAATGGATGTTATTATACGTATAAACGTTCCTCTTGCATCAATTTATTCATTAAAAATATCCATCAAAATCTGTTGCGTAATTTTAAGATCTAGGCACACAGACACACACACAGATGTTTGAAAGCGGCTTTGTTTAACACTACCTATAATAGTGATTTGTTAAAATTGGTATTCAGATAATGACAGACTATTAAACCTAATAGGTACATTATAAGAAATTAAAAACGTGAAAAATTGGATATCTCTTAACTACCACCAATCACTACGTATTCAAGAATCCTACTAATCCTACTAATATTATAAATGCGAAAGTTTGTGTATGTGTTTGTTGCTCTTTCACGCAAAAACTACTGCACCGATTGCTATGAAGTTTGGTACGTAGACAGCTGGACAACTGGAATAACATATAGGCAACTTTTGTCCCGATCTTCCTACGGGATACGGACTTACGCGGGTGAAACCGCGGGGCGCAGCTAGTATCTTATAATACGTTTATTGTACGTATTTTCAGCATTCGCAGTTTCCTATTATTGTTTGAAATTTGAATAACTGCATAGTTAAATAGAGATAACTTTACAAGTAGGCTATCACAGGTAAATTCGAAACTACAAATGGACCGCTGTTAAAATAATTTTTCATCACAAAATGTAATAAATTTGCACAGTTTTTGAAGAATTAATTATTGAGTCTGTTGTTATTTTACACAAAATTTTGTATAAAATCACTTCTCATTAAGCGTGGATCATTATTTGGAATTTAATTATAACGGAGCAATTTTAAGTATAAAATATATTCAGGACCTGTCATCAAAATTGAACAAAATCAACATCCACTTAAAAATCGATACTAAATTATCAGCATGATAGTTTAATACTACGATATTTTAGTTGTATCTATACTATTGTGTTATCTGTGGTTATATAAAAAAAAAACAATATATTAGAAGTAAGAACTAATGGTTGTTTTCCTTTATTTTTGTTTTGTATTTATACTTTTACTTAACTTTAACTCAAAACGAATTAATTAATTCTGGTAACGCCAATATTATTGAAATAGTGAATTAAAATTAAATATTTATTATTTCGTGGTGTTTCCAACTACCCACCTTACATGCGAGCACAACCAATCACCGCGCGTTTTTAAAGTACCCGCAACGTCCCTATTGCACGTAGTGACACATATACGTCACACAGTCTGCATCGATCTTCCATGACGATCGGATCTTAATAACCGCCGGAGTGCCTTCACGAGGCCGCTAGACAATTCATCTATAATTTGCATACATCATGCATCAATCGAAAAGATCTGACCGCCGGAGAACTTTCTCGAGGTTCTCTAGATATCTCAGGCATTGTGCTAGTATAACCACCATCCCCAATTGGTCGCGCTGAAGCGCCGCGTGTGTGTGCGTGCGTGTGTTGAGTGATGGATTGGACGTGGCCTGTCTAGCCCGAGCTGGAGGAAGCTTGACCGCGTGGTCCTGTGCCGCGTGCTACGCTACGCTACTTCCTCAGACGAGGTATGTGCCGTGTGTTACCCTTTTCTACGCCTTAAACTTAATCTACGTGGTATTTTCTTGTGTTTGACGTTACGCGAGTTTTATACATTTAGTAATTTAAAACTTTTTAACAGATTTATTCATTATATGATTAACCCGACGTATGACCTTCAAGACATGTAACATCTCAGTCTACCCTCGACCACGCTCGTTGTAAAGTGTCCGAAACGCCGGGTTAAAAAGTTTCTAATTTATTAATCTACGTGATTAAGTTTTACAGTCCGCTTAATATCGAAAGTAATACGTATTGGGCATTGGCGCGACCATAATGTGGTACCTTCGAACCGTATTTTGGTTCGTACGAATCGCATTACCGCATATATCCTGGATATCCTAACCGCCCTTCTTAGGATACTCCTGTAGGCCCTAATAAGTGATTTAATAGTATATTCATTGTGAAACACTATAATATACCGCGTAGACCGACATTGCGTCATCTACTTTTATACGCATAAATGTACTTTACTTCCGCCCATGCCTTTAAGTTACGTGTTAATTATAATAAGAATAATTAGTAAATACAATTTTTAACTAGATCATCCATATTTATAACGCTAAAATCATCAAAAATTGAATTTACTTATATCGTCATTTTTGATCATTATAATCCGACCATATTTGTAATTACGTACTCAGTTCTTATAGCGCTTGCGTCACTGACTTATTTTATTTAGTCGTATAAAATTTGTTGTTATAACATTTTAACTTTAAATACAAATACATTTGTCATTAAAATAGCCGCGTAAGAAAAATACTAAGTCAGCTGATAGTGATGCTTCTGAAGATAAACATTTATTGATTTTCAGTTATTTACTAAACGCGAAATTGTTTTGAAAAAATTTGTGATTTATCTTCAGATATTCAAAACAATCCGGGCTGATGGAAAATTTCCTTGACGAGTCCACGCAGATAAAATCATTATGCGAAAGATTTGAAAAATAATTTATTTTAAGAGATTAATATCGCTTGTTGTTATTAACTCCTACTGTGAAACATGATTATAAAAGCCTCATCGCATTCGAGTCTTCATGTAGAAGGATTATAAGAATTAAATCGCAATATTCCAAATCCGTCACACGGAGATATAAAAATGTGCCGAAATTATCGCCTATCGAGTTAGTACCATTTTCGGGTGATATTCGCTCATTTCCACTATTTCTTTCGAATTTTCTATCGACTGTTTTTTACAATCCCGGCCTCACAGATGCCGAACGATTATATTATTTGTTGCATAAATTAACGGGGAAGGCTGTTATAGCTGGTATAACCCCCTTGCGCCTAAAATTATTATATTACAAGCGTTAAAAGATAAATATGATGATAAACGTATGTTAGTTTCCGCATATTTAAATCATATGTTTGATTGAAACCGCTGCATTGTGCGCCGGCTACAAACTTTGATTTATTTACAGATAACTTTACGAGTGCAGTGCGCGCTTTACAAAATTTAAAGTTGTATAATATTACAGATTTGATGGTTGTGCACATGACTTTAAAGAAGTTAGAGCGCTTTAACTCAGATACTGTTCTCGCTTTCGAGACTAAGTGTGGTAGTGAAATGCCTAGTTTTGATAAATTAGTTCAATTGATACATAAACTACCAAAATACCGAATACGAAATAACAAAAGACCATATTCTGTACACTATTTTTCAAATTTCTAAAACGACATACCTATTAATACTTAGGTATAATATGTATAAATAATATTAATTAATCTACATCATTGTGCATTATCAAATTTAATTACATAATGTGTATATAATATGACCTGTACTTTAGCGTGGATTGCTCTGTTTAACATTATAAATTTTAATTGAGGAATAATTACATGTCATGTGAAATTGTCTCATCAACGACATGTTAGTTTTATTGTGATTATTGTACGAAATTTAATTATATTGAATATTCGCACGCAATTACATCGCAAATACTTTGCATGGCCGTATGCTGCTTATCTATAGGATTTAACATGTTAATTATTAGAAAAAAAGTTCCTAAGGAAGACGAGCTCTATAACAATAGTTGATTGGAGACTTCTTAAGGAAAATGAGTTAACGAAATGATATTCCGAGCTATATGCTAAAACTAGCTGCGCTCCGCGGTTTCACCCGTGTAAGTCCGTATCCCGTAGGAATATCGGGATAAAAAGTTGCCTATATTTTATTCCAGTTGTCCAGCTGTCTACGTACCAAATTTCATTGTAATCGGTGTAGCAGTTTTTGCGTGAAAGAGCAACAAACAACACTCGCATCCTAACAAACTTTTGCATTTATAATATTAGTGGGATTCGTAGGATATAGTAGGAAATAGGATTGTGATTTGAATTGCATCAATTAGTATGGGAGTTACCTAGTTAGTAAAAATAGTTAAAAATACTTTTAACTTCAAACAGATACATGAACATAGCCTCAACTTTCAAAGGTAACTATCGCCATTGCAAATCGAACGAATGATTTTGTTATCAAGTTTCTCCATGCCGAGAATTTCGTTTGGTCTAGTATAGTATTATGTTATCTGTGGGTTGGTTATTTTAACATTTAAGGTATTGTGTTACACAGGGAACCTACCGTTGTAGTGAAATATCGCTTTTCCAAAAACAATGGTTCAGGTTTGAATAATTGCTTGCATACAACGCAAAATAATTTGCTTTTCGTCTCGGATTGTTATGTTGTTATAACTTAATGTGTACACAAAATATCTATTTTCATTACATCTTTCACATTTTATGTGCTTTGTCTCTCTAATTAATAAAGTATTTTACTAGCCTAAACTATTAACAGTTATTTTAAAAGTATAAGAGTAAATGAAATAAAAAAACAACCTTAATTTTTATAATTCATTCAGAAACAATGTTCTCTGGCTGCAATTTATATGTATGGAAATAATGCTGCTGTTATAAGTATACTATAGAATATTCTGTCTGGATGATAGTCGAATAAAGACGCGTTCTAGAACATGTAAGATATATGCGTGTAGTCATCATCATGATAATTTTGCCTTTAATTGTCAGCCACAGGCCTCTCGTAAGGGCTAAGGACCCCACTGAACTCCTCCGGTGGGTACCAAACGTTTCGTTGGACTTACGAGTATTTAGAAAATTTCTTTGTCTGTGCCAACTACATCACACCTCATACAGTATTCTTAATGACAAAGCCAGAAGAGCGGAGAGATTTTAGGTTCTGTACCCAAAGGGACCTTATTACTACTGTCCTGACTTAACTGTCCGTCTGTCTGTCTATCCGTCCGTCTGTTGATAGGTTGTATCTATGCGTTGTATAAGGCAGTTGAAATTTTGAGAGATTATGTATACAAATATTAAAATACCGAGGTTATGCAATGGCTGGCACGGTTATAAATTGGATGGGTGACCAATTTTTTTCTTGTAGTTGCTCTTTAGCTTTGTACAAAGCCCTTGGTGTCGAAGCACTTAAAGAAAAAACTTAATTTTTAATTTTAATTTCCAATATTCCAAAACCGAGTAATGTTTATCGTTTTAAGTTTGAGTAGTCGAAGCGTCAGGCGTTTGAATGTTGGCAGGCTTGTCGCATGAATGGAATATGTCTTCGGAGTATCGCGCCCGGCGCATACGCATCCGTACGACGCATACTGTTGTGTAGATATATACAGATATAGAGCTGCGCTGTCATGTTTTTGTGAATTTTCGTGTTGTGTAGTTTTGTTTTGAATATAAGAAGTAATAGTTTGGTGGGAATTACATTACGTTTTGCATTTATTGGTTGTAATTTTATTTTGCTGTATAAAAAAAAAATTAAATAACGAATTTATCAATGATTGTTAGGTACTTTTATCTCCTCTAGACAAGAAATATTACACAAATATTGCAAATTGTATATTTAAGCGCATGACCAGACAATAGCGATTTCTAGAAAAATAGTTTAATGGTGTTTTTTCTTCAGATTTTTTTTTTGCTTTATTTTTTATTTTCCTTCTAAATTCAAAACTGTAGAAGTTTTCTAGAACAGATCAATGGAAATTTATTACTCGCTATTTGCCGTCACAATTTCACGGCGCGAAAGCACGACTAAGTTGTTAAATTGCAATACAACATTGGATCTAGAGTGGCTGCTAAACTTTTGTTCAGTGAGCGACCGTCTACAGTCTACTTCGCGAGCTGCTCTTTGCCCGCTGCGCTGTAAGCCGCTTATCGGACGAATTATAATATTTTGTAGAAATTTCAAATAACAAAATTTTATACAAAATAATTGGCTATTGTTGCTCAATTGTTTTCTTTAGAACTTTCACACTTTTTATGCCTCGTTAAATTATACAACTATAAAAATTCATTAGGCACACATAATAAAAACCTTTAATAATACATATACGTTTGAGACTTTATAAACTATCGAAAATAGATTAAATGCCTATTATCCTAATCAAATCAAGCAGTATTGGTAATACACGTATCCAGTTCATAATTGTTGGATGATCTGAAATAATTTATAAATTCGTTGTGATTTATCTGGATAATCATCGTGTCTAAATAATAATAATTAATTGATTTATGTAGTGATTTTGGAAAAATTAAAAAATGCTGATATTGATTAAATACTATAATAAAAATTATAATCTTCGAAATAATTTAATCATGTAGGTTGTCATGTGTGTTGTATAAAAATGCGTGTTCTCTCTAATCATAGTAATGTCTGTGGTCGAGGATACGAGGGGGCGGTGAGGCGCGGGGGGGTATGCGGTAGGCGGGCAAATCAGTCGTGCGCTTGCTGCCGAGGTGGGTGTACGTGCGGTGTGTTCAAATATTGTTTCGATCCGCGTCACATGTAACCACGATGGATGTTCTTCCTAGCGGCAACTTATTCCGCGAGTTGCAGGACGTGACGGACACCGGATATTTTGAATGGAAGCTGTCCCTGGAAGACTACTGGCAACAGGTAAGCTGCTGAGCGACTCTGTTGGCCTCCTATGCGAGCGATCTAGCTGGCGAATTATTGTTAAACCATTTAGTTTCTTCTGTAGGATAGCGTCGCGCTTGCGTGAGCCATATTCGTGGCGGTCGATTTTCAACGGATCTTCAAGTTAAACGGCCCAAGTGTGAGAGGAAAGTTAGCTGAAATTGTTGGGACCTCTGAAATACGTGAAGGTTGCCTTTGAGCGGCGGATAGCGCTGTACCGATGCTTACGCCATTACTAAAAATATCCTAGTTTAGTTTAGAGGTTGATATTTACAGAATCGTGAATGCCGACTTACAAACTTTCCGATAGCTGAATGTTTTTTTACACTTCTAATCAATGATTGAGATTAGATAATTTATTATTTTGATTGTTTATTGTTATATTTATCTGCAATGCTATTTGTGTATCATATTTTTATTTTTGTGTGTTTATTTTCAAAGTAACGTAATTTGTTTCGACAGATTTTTGTTCACGACAAATGATCTTGTGCTTTGCTTTGATTGATCGAATTTCGAAGATCGAATTAATTCATAATCTTCAATAAATTCTATTTGAGTTGTCTACGTAAGTTTCTTAAAGAATTTTGTTTGCAAAATCGGACTTTCTTTCCTCTATCGGTTATTAAATAGACTATTTGGTATGTTATAATCAATTAAAACTGTATAATCGTGTATTCCTGATAATCTATTTCTATCTTATTTATGACTAACATTATTATCTCGAGGTGGAGAGACAACTATTTGCAAAAGCCCATTTGTTATTTTTGCAAAAGCCGACTTTTTCGCTTTTCATACCTATACTGATAACTACTAGACCGATTTGGATGAAATTTGGTTCATACATAATTATGTATGTACCAAATTAATATATATCAAATTTGATATCCGAGAAGGGACATATAATAGTTTATATTGAAATTCCGTGGGTTTGGGATCTGTGCGATGAAAACCCCGGCACTGTCAATATTTTCCTTTTAATAACGCGTATATATGTATAAAGTGTTATATTTCAAATTATCTAACTAGATACATCCGATATCCAAAAGAACAAATCAACGCTAATTCGGAAACAATTAGCTATTACCGCACTCTGCACGGATTTACTGACTAATCTAGTGTGAATCAATGCGTAACATTGTCTATGGGTTTTTCTAATTTTTAAGTCGTAGTAGGTCAAAATAAAAATGAAATAGATAAACAACTAAAAACACGCTATAATGATAGAATCAACTAAATTGTTTAACTTGTTCAAAAATAGAGCATACTTAAGGATATTGTAATCAAGCGATTCTAATCAGAACAATAAGATAAACTCATGAAATCATTGTAATTGTCACCGATTCTTGATAAGTCTGAATTAAACTCAACGTGCTTGGTTTGGCAAATCGTTTTTTGTTTATGTTTATTAATATATGAAACATAAAATATAAAAAAATGCCTTATGCACACACACAGAAACAAAAATAACTAATATAATTTTTTACTATCTTTTTGCGTCATATGTGTTTTGACATTAGTCATAATTTAAGTTTAGTCATAACTAACTTTACAGTTATAACTTACATAAATACAATCTAAATTATATGAGATGTATGTTCATTGTAGTCACGTATGGTCAGTAAAACAAGAATTTATGTAGGTACATTAATAAATTGAAGCATTAAAATAAGTGTCTCGTAAAAATACGATTTTTCTATCAACTTTTATCTCAAGCATACAGATTTCTCGAGTCTAGAGTTTCAAAACTGACGCAGTACGAGAATGTCGTTATGAAGAATCGTGCTTTTAAAACATCCAGTTACTAGTTGTAATAATACGAATAGAAACTATAAAGAATACAAATAAAAATAATAAATACTGATATTATAACTCTGAAGATTTTGTTAACACACTTTTCTTAGCTACTACTGTATGTTTGTATGCAACTGAGTCATTAGTCACGATTTTGACCCACTTGGAACATAAGATTTAATTCAAACTTTGTAAACTTATCAAGTATATGTTAATGTAATTTTACGAGTATATCTTATTATCCTGATTAGAATCGACAACATTAAATAATTATTTTACATATACCTTGCATGTGCGGACATAGCAAGAGAGAAAATTTAGTAATAGAATTACTAAAGACGCTAAGAAAGGTAAAAAACCACTTTTTCGTAATGAAAAATACTCTTATGTTCCATGATACATCTACCATTTCACGAGGAAGGCTATGGCGGCGAGGAGTATATAACTTATATAGACTACTAGCTTTCTCCCGCGTTGTAAAGAAATTCTCATTCAATTCTCGGAATAAGATCTTTTTGTTAAAAGCCTATACAGTCTATAGCATACTTACTATCACCAGACACAAAATCGTATCATAAAATCGCTCCGTTGTAACGTATAAGAAAGACGAGCTCTCACTTTTGCGTTTAAAATATAAGTACCGAAGCAAAAAAAAAACATCACGCTACAGCAATTAATGAAAAATGATTCGCGAATTCATTTTCATTGCACACAAATTTACACGCAGCAAATAAATATAAAATGGGTGATTGGTTATCATAGTGGTTATCATTAATAAATTTTTTCAACCTAGCATTAAAGTAAAGAACTCAACTGTTATATATTTTAATACGAAATAACTCCTTATTTACTATATGTTTACGTACCTAAATAGCAAACGCTCTTCTGTAAAGAAACAATTAGTCACGGTAATGCTATTTAAAACATTCAACTGACTGTAATTGACAAAATATTTTCCTTCTGTGATCATTGCGACTCGTTGCGCACAGCGGGACTTCGATGCGTATAATATGTGCTTGTTTGAGTCTCTTTTTCACGTACCTTCCGTAACATATAAGTTTAAAAATTTATTATTCCTGCTTAAGCTGAGTATATGAATCGTGCGTAAATAATGATATATATAAGTGAAAAGAGACATATTTTTTAAACATTTGCTGGTAAAATATAAGATAGACGTAAATTGGAGCTGTAAAATCATAAACTGATAATTTAATGGCAATTGTTCTTTAGATAATATTAAAAAACATGATGAACATTATTATTACCTTTAAAATATTGCTGAGCTATATTTTCTTTTTTCTTTGTAGTGGATCTGTTTGCACATGTCTATAGAATCACTCTGAAACGCGATTCGTTTGAAGCGATTACTAGTCATTGTCCGTGGAGATGCTCGTGGTATTTGTATCTAGATAAGCTCTTGTGCCGACGCTATAATCTACCTTTGTTATAAAGTTCATCCAGACCTGCTCAACTGTTCTCGAATGATCGAATTTAACGAAAACCAAATTATATATTTCTAACTTTATTATGTTTTTGTGATTTTCGATTAGAGTCGAAAAATAGACTATATTAAAAAGAATTAGTATAACATTTTAAATGAGCATAAACTCTTAACGATCAGCAATATTAATACATTTTATAAATACGAAGCCACGGCTCTCAGCTAGTGTATTTCCGTTACGGGGATAAAACGTTAACTATATCGACTATGTCCACAAAATTGATTAGTTTCTAAGCTTCCCTTTATCTAGTATTATCTAGAAATGCAATATATTATACTGGAGCGCTATTCTGACAGAAATGGGGCGAAGCTCTTCGTATCATTTAAACTAGAATGCAGATGATAGACAGATAATAAATAATGAAATTATTTGTTTCATACCATTTTCGATATGTGATATTCGAGCATGAGTTAAGGACAACCTCATGATGATGAATTTAATATTAATTAACGATAATATAAAAAAATATATCTCGATTCATTGTTATACAAAATAGGTTTTTTACGCGTGTATATTCATTAATAAAATAATTTATTAATCCTGTCAAATCCATTTAAGATAATGGGAAAATGCAAAGTTTCAAATTAATCAGACTTCTGGTAATTGGTAAAAATTATGTTCAAACATTCCATTACATACATACATAGATACAGGCCAAGCTAATAAAATCGTGTCAAAGAGTATTTAATATCGCTGTATAAATGTAAATTATATTAAAAGTAAAAAAGTAAAGTAGTAATATAATGAATCAATCGCGTTTAAACTTAAAAATTCGTTAAAAAGTATTTGATTTGAAAAATTAGGTCGGTCTTTAAATACGACCTTAAAAACTTTATATGATTTTTACGTAAATCCATTATACTTTAGTATGCGTACAATCTCCCATTTATTCCCATTGTAGGAATATCGGGATAAAAATTTGCCTATATGTTATTCCAGTTGTCCAGCTGTCGACGTACCAAATTTCTTTGCAATCGCTTCAATAGTTTTTGCGTGAAAGAGCATCAAACACACACACATACACCTTACAAACTTTCGCATTTATAATATTAGTAGAAACATAAAATATAAAAAAATGCCTTATGCACACACACAGAAACAAAAAGAACGAATATTATTTTTTACTATCTTTTTGCGTCACATGTGTTTTGACATTAGTCATAATTTAAGTTTAGTCATAACTAACTTTACAGTTATAACTTACATAAATACATTCGCATTTATAATATTAGTAGGATAGTAGGACTAGTAGGATGTAATAGTAATTTTGTGCTATTTCGTATCCACTGCGGATGTTCTAAGAAAACAGGAAGAGCGTACAAACAAAACTGAGCATGTAGTGAATACAACAGAAATAATTCACACAAGGTAATCAGCGTACAGTTAGCTTTATTTGATCATATTATAGCGTGGCTCAAGTTGTTAATTGTATAGGATAACTACTACTAAACGGAAACTTTATGTAGTTAGCGCTGGGTGTACTAGCTTCACCAGTCTAATCAAACTTCATGCAAAATAACAAAACTAATGCATGCAGTAGTATATAAAATGTATATAAGAATAAACCGTCATTAAATTGTCAGAACAAGACCAGATTTAAATATACTAACTACATCGTACGTACCAGCTTTAAAAAAAAGAATCATAAAAATCGGTTCACCCGGTAAGTTATTAAATAACAGATTAAAAAAATACAGTTTAATTAATGACCTTCTATTTATGAAGTCGTTTGAAAAAAGAATGTACAAAATGTACGCAAATCGTTTAAATTGATATTTTTGTGTTTAAAATCGTCTGCTATAAAATATTATAGGTATTATATAAGTTTGTACAAAAAGTAAGATTGATATGCATTCTTAAATCTATATCAATATTATAAAGCTGAAGAGTGTGTTTCTTTCTTTGAACGCACTAAACTCAGGAACTACTGGTCCGATTTGAAAAAATCTTTCAGTGTTAGATAGCCCATTTATTGAGGAAGGCTATATATTATAAACAAGAAGGCTGTACCAGCGAACCAGCTTCGGCCGTGGCGTGGGCGCGGGGCAGACCGCTACTGTTATATAATTTTTCCTAATTAACATTGAAACCCAATGATTCTTCTCTACATAAAAGGTCACCGAAGTTTCTAGTACAAAACCTACGACTAAACTTTCCTATTATACAATAAAAAACGCCAACCGCCAAACGGCCACGTAATTAAATGAAATAATAAAAATAATAATCGAATTAAGAAAGTCCTTTGTTTCGGAAAAGTTTTGGGAATAAGAAAACTCAATGTTTCCATATCATGTCATATTTTTCTGTAGTTGTTATAAAAGCCTCGTCGAAGTCGATTGAATTCTCCAAATAACATGGATTAAGATAGATGTTAATCATAAGGAATGCATTCAGCAGGCTGTATAATTTATCAAACACCGATAAGCTGATACTAGTGCATACTTATTGTTTTCGGGCAACATTCTGATAAACATATTTACATTGAATGCATTGCAGAGATAACACGTTGCGTTATGTCTATTTTTAGCTGCTGGTTACCTCATTTGAACTGACCAAAGAAGTTTCATTTCGGCTTGTATGTGTTTGGTTGTGCATGTGTGTGTAGCTTTGTAGTTATGACGTTTATGCACACTGAGTCCCATCTATACGTTTTAAATTGTTCTTACAAATAAATTTCTGCAATTTTTATGATGTTACATTTTCCTACTAATATTATTAACACATAAGTTTATAAGCATAGAGTTACTTCACGCGAACAGCTAAGCGTATCCCAACGAATTTTGGTACAGAGATAGAGATTATAGTCTGGTTAAGCACATAGACTACTTTTTGCCCGAGTGCGAGTTACGGCTAGTTTTGAAAAAAAAACGAAAAAATAATATGAAATTAGTTCTAAATGTTATTACATTTGAAATAACTCCTCAATTCCTCAAATGTTTAATTAAACATTTATATACGCCTTGTAGTTTAGAATTAGTTATTTCAAATTTATTTATACATATTTTTTTAAACATTTAACAAGCTTATGTTTACGTGCGATTTTGTGTTGAATACAATAAATTTCTTTCCTTCTATCTTTCTATGTTTCTTTCTCACATCGTCACGCACACACACACAAACTCCGATAATATCATACAGCACAACACGCGTAAGCTTTTCATTTGCACAATGAAATTAGAAAAGACGTCTATCAAATCTATTTAAAGGAATTGAAGGAAGCGTACTGATTGTGAATGACAATCGCACGAGCAGTCACCGCTACCAGTTACTATGTATAATGGCGAGGTATTCGATGCTAGTTCTTCCCGCGACTTTGTTATACTGTCTAACGATAATATTGATATGTATAAATTACGTGTCACTTTGTCCGTAATGGACTCATACGCTAATCAATCGATTTTAATAAGATTTGTACACCATGTGCAGCGTAATCCAACTTAAAAGAGGATAGTTATTATTTCAATTACGGCAAATGATTGAAGCGGAGCCCGGGTGTGCAACTAGTATTCTACATATAGTCATACAATGTGAATGGGCTATGTAATAAACAGGTACATTTATCTAAATAAAAGAGTGAAAACCCAAAAGGAGTTAATAAACGCGGAGTATACAGTTAGGATAGTTGCAAATCTATCTTGAAACCTGGAAATGAAAATAGGAGACCCGAAATATGTTCTGACGACTTGCGCTTCATCGTCAATGTGATATATTCAAAATAATAGATTTTAGAACAAACTATATAAACTATTTTATATGTATATATATACAGTTTGTTCTAAATATATATCTGTCTTGTCTTTAACTACAGTTGTTCTATAGAGACGATTATGTAGTAGTGATATTGCGATGCACACGTTATTTCCTTTTACGATTCCAATCTAGCCACTTTAAAGATCCATCCATATCGGAATTTCCTCCCCCAGATAACGGAAATGCAATAAAAGTAGTATTTCACGTGGAATCTCTTCATATCCTCCTTAGAAAATACGAAAATATGCAGAACTGTCTGTTTCCTAAATAGGATTGACTGGATTCAAATGAATTTGTTTGTGTGATGATAATCGTTCTTAAAATTTCTTTATATATTTTCTAATTACGTTACAAAAACTTTTCATTGTTTTCAATCATAAATGTCTGACATTTAATTTGACAAGACAACGAAATTTTAAAAACAGAATATGTCCATTAGGGTCGCGGTTTTGAAGTAAGAACTTTTTATTAAATTGACTTTAAAATAATAAGGAAAATTCTATACTATTTTATTCAAAATTCTATATTATATGAATGTATATATATATATATATATATATATATATATATATATATATATACAACACGTGAATTATAAAATTTATATACATTGAATTCTGATTTCTGGAGAAAAAATAAATGAAACTGAGTCAATACGCCACTAATGAATTTCCATTGAAGAAAGCAATAGATAAGATGGCAATTTACTGAGTTTTTGCTGCAATCGTTATCAGGAATACAATGCTAAGTACTTCCGAGTGACGGACAAGTGTATTGAAATGTCCTTATCATTTCCGTTTCGATTAATTAATTATTGACACAAATAACGGTTAAGCGCAGTGTACTCCTGACGTCGACTGGATTCTTAGCTCGTCTTGAAATTATTTTAGAATGTACTGTTCCTGACTAGTTATCCGCCCGCGGCTTTGTCCCCGTAGTCAGAGGAAGTTATTCTTTCTGGGATAAAATTATCATTTCCTGAGATTAGTGCGTGCAAACGAACAAATAAAATTTTCAGCTTTATAATATTAGTATAGATTGCGATTGCATCAATAAGTTTAAACTGCATAAAGAAATAAATTATCACCAAAAAAATGTTATTTTCGTATAATTTTTTTTTTGTTTACATCCACAAGTAATATACCTACTAGCTGGAACCTGCGGCTTCACTCGTACGCGGCTAACATGCAACCGAGTTAGTTAATTCGGACTATAATCTCTCTTCCTACCAAATTTCATACGGATCCTAATAAAGTTATTTGCGTGAACGAGTCAATAACATCCATACATTCCACACACTTTCGCTTTTATAATATTAGCAGGATAAAATAAAAACGTCAGCTGTGAACACACAATAAATGCTATATTCATTTTAGATTTAGATTCTCAACGCTATAATAAAAATCTAAATGCGACTGAACGCAGCGGCGATAGACGTTGTTTATTTTAAAATATAATATGCATTTTACGCGCACGAGAGCATGGCTGAGTCAGATTAAGTGATGCTTTGTTTGAGTCATGACTGTGACGAACAGCGGTGACTTCCGAGGTGTTAAGGTCATTGATATATTATACTAAGTTGTGGTTTGTTCAGTAAACTGTCAACCTATATGCACTGTTTTAAACGGCTATGTCCTCAAACTGATATATTGTATGTTTTAGCGGGCAACTAAGCTGGTGTTCAAAAATCAAACTCAAATGTAACTCAGCCCCTCGTGATTCAAAAATAATTGGTTGTTTAACTGTAGGCTGTGCAACCGATATGGTTTGAGACTCCATGAGATGAATAAGATATCGATAAGATGCTATTGGATGAAAAATTACGGGTTTTATTCAATCTTCTATCGGCGATCAGGTTCATGGCAGTATGCTTCAAGGACCACAAATAAGACCAATTACATATCATTCATTTGCCATTGAATTTAGTAATCCTAACTTTATTTCCATTTTAGTATTTGTTAGAATTTTTTTATTTTATATATTTCTGTCAGACATTGAGTACAATACGCTTCGTATTAACCTCATCTTTCAATAGGTTTTTTTATTTCTGATAAAGTAGCTTTTGCCCGCGACTTTGCACGCAAATTCGAAGGAGTTCTAAGATGTTATTGTACCTTAGTATTTTATTGTGTTTAATTTTACGCGAGTATTATACACTTTGAAATTAAAGACTTTATCGGATTTTAAACGTGAATTATTAATTAATAATTAGTCGGGTTAAATAATATCATGAAATTATTTAACATTATACAGCGAGCATTGTCACGGGGAGACATATAAACATTCTTCTATAATCACTCTATCTACTAAAAAAAATCGGTCAAAATCCGTTTCCGACTTTGTATTATACTATCTAGTGAAGATCAGTTTTGAAATACGTTACGTAAACATACAAAAGCCCTATTAATTGAATTTACATGGAAATGTTAAATTCGTAGAAAATTTTGGTTAGCGGGAGGTATTTTTGATTTTACCTGGAAATATGTTATTCGTAATTGCTATTTTCGGAAACTATTAAATTTGATTAATATACGAAATTGGATTTTATGCATAACTGTTACCGCTTTATATAAAATCGAAATCGTTTATATAAATATTAATATTGTAGTTTACTTTCCTATCAACGTGTCGTTAAACTTAAATTGATTATTCCTTCTAAAAAAAGCAATTCGTTAAATGCATGTATCTACATCAATACAATAATTAAAAACAAAAAAACATAACAAAATGGTGATACAAAAAATAAGGCACTTTGTAATGTCCGTTTAACAGTTTATTTAATGTCACTATATTCTCTTAATATTTTTCATAACAGACTAATTTAAATTTCTCTTATAATAATTTCATAATTTTTGTCGTATCTTTCCGTGGTCTCCGCCATTCTGCTACACTTCTGCATCACACTGCCAACAGCAGCTTTGATGTAGTCCTAATTTGGTAACCTCCACAGCGCTGCACGAAATATTTAGATATTTCACCGTTCATCCAATACTTTGCCAAGGCTGAATAGCATTTGGAATTTTTATATTTTCCAAATGCATCAAGCTCAAAGATTTCAAGTAGAAATGCTATCCATATTTCGCCTGTCGATGAATATCGGATTTATCAGCGATTTTTATTAAAATGCAATGTAGGTGAGGTTAATTAAAAACTGGTACACGGGAAATGTGCATAAAAGATATTATGTATGAAATGGCTTTGCGCTGACGAATTATTTGGAGCTTTTGAATTCCATACAAAACGCATGCCGTGTTATAATTAAGAATTCCTTTGTTCGAAATATGTATATTTGCGATTTCCAACCAATCATATTTCGTGTATTGTTAATATTTAATGCGTAGGTATTTGTTCAAGTATGCTCTGCTTATCAATTGTTTTCGCATAATTATTCGTTATATGTTCTGTCCGATGATACACTAATTATGAGAACGCACAAAGCTTTAGCCCTCACATTGATAAAGGAAATTTAATTAGGTATCTATATGACTATATAACTAATAACTACGATCTATATTACGAATTTACAGTATAATATTATATAACTTGTACTAAAGAATTCACATGTAACATCTAGAAATATTTGTTCTTGCGATATATTTGCTAAATTGGGTTAGTACGCGTTGTTATTTTTATGGTTATCATATGTTCTAGAGACCTAACATTATATTTCTAATGATATACGATCTATGGATGTTGTATCTGTAATTTAATGACAGATTGAAATACGGGTGCATTGAATTATAAAGAGACTCCTCAGCTAAGAGGGGTCAAACATCAGGGCTCGCCACTTGCTTGCACCTTAATTGATAAGGGCATTTGTCAATATTTGTACTAACGTCGAGTCTTGCGTTTTATGGGTGTGTGCTTCTCTCAAATGGCAACAATTTAAACGTAGACGAACAAACACAACACACAGATAAAAACAAGGTATATTCGATATTAATTACATGGAGATATTGGGTGTGGGAGGTTTCTTTTTCTGGTACGGGATCTGGAAGAGATGACGTCATAATGATAAACAAATGTAATGGTGCGGACCTTTAAATGTTTCTGGAGTTGTAAATTAGTATACGCGTATTAATTAAATAACTTTAAATAAATAACTGAAGCATTTCATTCTCGATACAAGAACCCTTCACAATTCCAATAAGTATTGTAAATAAAATAAGATAAAAAGTATCTTTTCATAAAACAGAGAGATACCAATTATTATGATTTCATTGCGACCTCTTTGACGTCCATATTACTATGAATTTTTCACTTTTTTTGTCATTTTTTAAGCTCTAGGTTGTCATAGATATTAATCCGAATAACCACTCGATATGGAATCGTTGTACAATGAATTGAAAATGAATATGTAATTTTTCCGTTTGCATTTATATTTCAATTAATGTTATTGTAGTCTTTATCATTGAGGGATAGAAAAGAATACAAAATCAGGGGCCCGAATACATATTATAATCAATGAAAAGCACAAATTGTGAAAACAAAAACATTTGTGAAATCAGTAATACTCCAACACGCTGTAATGCCCCGCGTCCAAATACCCCGAAAATAGCAGATGTTTTACGACCCGTCCATGGCCGTACTCTATGGTTTTGAGGCACGCATCTCTGTGCACTACGAAAGTGAAATCGGGGTACAGTTCGCTCACGCAATGCAACTCCACGTGGCCAGCGTACTCCCCGTCCCGCGCCATCAAATTCCGATAATCCTTCGGATCCCGAATGCAACACCCGTACGACCTGTCCCCGATTATGAAATCCTTGTACCGGTGCCAGTTGTCCGTTACACGATCGACTACGCGCAACCGTATCTCACGATGCTTCTCCTGGGTCCCAAATACGCAATATGAACAAGATCGAAACAAGCAATTTCCGTCCCCGCGAATCGATACTATATGCCGAGCCATATCGGCCGAATCGATTACGTTTAATCGATTAAAACGCGAACTGTCAGAATTTTGCCGGGATATTAGCGTTTGTTGCATCCATGATTCGTTTAACGAGAAAGTAATAAAATTGTCGCGGCTTTTTCCATGAAAAACACCGGATAAAACTATTATTTTTTTAATGAACTCGTAATTTACACCTCTGTGTCGTGTTTTGTAACTTTTGTTGTGATGGATGTCATATTTTCTCTTTGACAGTTCGTGTTATTTCAATGAGTGTGGTGTAAAAAACGATGTTTTCGAACGTGTTTATAAAATTTGGTGGAAAGCATAGTTTTGTGAGTATAATTGATACTGATATGTTTGTGTTATATTAAAATAATAATGCTAAATCAGTGAAAGACAAGTTATTACGGTCGGATGATTATCTTGTTCTAATTTCATAATTGATTATAACGTAGAATTTTATTATTTAGTGCTTAGCGTTTAATAATTAAAGTCTAAAATACTAAGCGTGACCTAGGTGACCGACGACAAAGCGAAGTTAGCAAAAAGTCAAAGAGTTTTTGCATTCTGTATTCTTATTGTTGATTGTGGACTTTGTTTGATTGTTATTATAAATAATTCGTATTATAAATACATTTTGTATAATTTTATCGCGATTATTCATTCCATTCCGAACTTTTTAAATTAAAAAAAAAATTGACCTTAATTTTTCTATCTACTGATTAAAAAAACAATGTGTCTGGGTGTGTGTATACTTTTTTACAACCATATGAAGTATTAACAACCGTTGTTCCGAGTTAAAACTCTCCTTTACCCTTATTTACTCAAAATTTTCGTACCCCTTTTAGCGTAATACAGTGACAAATTATCAAGCCCATTATTTTAAAAGAAATTGTAAAAGGAGGACTTTCTTAGATTTATCTCGTGTAGCATAAAATGAATAATATTTTCTGTTATTTTAATAAATAATTGTAGCGGAAACTAGCGCGTCGCAAACTATCCGGTGACACGTCTGTTCTCTGATCCAGAAATAGTGCTATTTCTAGAAAAATAACACATTATTATTTGCGCACAATGGCAATTTCTTATAAGAGTATCGAGGACACGTTAATTTATTCTGCCGCTTTTTTTTATTTCGTTTTCAAAACTGCTAAAAAAAAATTTCTTTTTTAGTTTGTTAGTCTTTCATGCAAAAACTAAGGCACCGATTGCAATGAAATTTGGTACGTATTTGGATGGATAACTGGAATAACGCACAAGCAACTTCATCCCGATATTCCTACCGGATACAGACTTACGCGGGTGAAACCGTGAGGTGCAGCTATATATATAGCTGCTTATATCTACACAGAAATCTCGTATAAGTACGTTGAAAATACATACAATACGATACACTATATACGAAAACTAAAACACTCATATATATATAAGCGGACACTATAATTTTCTCTAGATGCAAACGTCAATCAAATCAAAGTTGTAACACACGGTGTGTTACAACTCGAGCCTCGTAAAACATTTCACCCCAAAACAACTGGTTTACCTTGAACTTGCCAGCTCTCATAGAAGAATGTTACGCAACACAGACCGATGAGACGCGAGCGCCTAGCTGGCTTTGCTACAAAATGGCGGACTTAAAAAAAAATTGTAACTTTTGTATAGTTTATTAGTTAGAAGCTATTTTTTTTTTGTAATTATTTTCCAATTTGTCACTATGACGCTATGATTTTGAATTACAGTTTCATTCTATGATCTTTAATCGATATTTTATATTCATCCTATTTATAGGTTATATAAATACACATGCATATTATAGTCTAAGTAATTGACATGTTTTTTTAATGTTTATTAATTTTTGAGATAGACACATTAACAAAGTAGCTTAAAAAGCAATCGGTAATTCAATTATTGAAATAATTTTTGTGCAATAAAGCTAGAAAAACGGGAAATAATGTTATCGTATCTTAATTTATAAGGTGTTCTATATAGATGACATATGTAATTGAAGAATCGTCTTTAAACTTTGACACGATACATTAATGCATGTAATTTATAGATAAAATATATATTATCTATTAACTTATAAACGTAACTAACTATAAAATGTTTACCTGCTATTATAAATGTGGGTTTTGTTATGCGAATGTATTACAAACGAAAAACGTTGCAAGCTTCAGCCTGCGGCGTTCCTTGCTTGTAACCAAATTACATTAATAAGTACATATTATGTCTCCGCTCATAGTCTGTATTTTATATGTCAAACGTTTTCACGTAGATAAGAAATATTTTTTTTGTGTAGTTTATACAACATACAGGTAGTATATAAGTAACTTTATATTTATTCTGGCTGCTCGTCCCGGCTCCGCCTGGATTGACTCGGGACAAAAACAAAATAAAAAAAGTAGAAAACTATGTTGACGGTCTATGGTAAAATAATTTTTTAAATCGGTTTATCAGATCCAAATTTATTCATAAGTAATTCGGGAGAAGCTTCTTGATTGTTCTATTACAACCGACTAAAACGTAGCGATGTATCGAATTACATTTACGAGGGACGACGGTCCCATGCTTAAAAAAAGTCGTAAAGGTAGTTTCCTAATACCCTATAAATCACCCGGCGGATATAACAAAAAGTTAAGGAACTGAGAAGGGTAACCGATCCTAATTCTTGCTGGTCGTACACGACGAAGCTGTCGTGTTTTGATAAGAAATTATCGTTTTATTTATATACACGGTTATGTATGTTTAATGAACGATAAATATTCGTAGGTACTTGAAAGAAACATCGAATGCATCTTAAGTTTTTAATGTTGTATATTTTTTTTGTGATAGCACATAATTGTACGTTTTTTATGTAGGCTTTCCGATAGAAGCCGATAGAAGAGAATCAAGCCGATTCTCTATCTTTACGAAGAGACGTTGCGTCTCTTTGTATTTTATATAGAGTGTACTATGGGGAGTGCTCTGAGGAATTGTTCAACATTTTACCAGCCGCACAGTTCTAACATCGGACCACCCGCCGTAAAAACCAATTCCATCCGCACCATCTGGATGGTTGGCGGTCCACCACGGTACGCTTCACCCGCAACTTCTTTCCGCGTACGGTGAAGCTTTGGAACGATTTACCAGCTACGGTGTTCCCGAACAATTACGACATTGGGGCCTTCAAGAAAGAGCGTATAGGTCCCTGAAAGGCCGGCAAAGCACTTGTAACTCTAGTGTTGCAAGTGTTTATGGGCGGTGGGTGGTGACCACTTAACATCAGGTGTCCCACCTGCTTCTTTGCTTGCTCTGCCATAAAAAAAAAAAAAAAAAAAACTAGCGGTCCGTCCTGGCTTAGCCCGTAGTACATATATAGCCTATGACCTACCTCAATATATGGGCTATCTAACACTGAAATAGTTTTTTCAATCGGACCAGCAGTTCCTGAGATTAGAGCGTTCAAACAAACAAACTTCAGCTTTATAATATTAGTATAGATAGGAAAGCGTTTGACGTTGGACTGCTGGTCAGCGCAGATGTGGTCGAAATCTTACATGGACAGAGATATAAAAATTGAGTTCTTCTTAATTTTATGATATTAACGAAAGAGTGAAAGAATTTGGTAACAATTCATCACAAAGATTTATAACTTAAATAAGTATAAAATATGGATACATACAAAAGTAATAAATTTACTATCTAGATATACTTAATTTCTTTCAATGTTTCATCTTACTTACCTACTTTAGGATTTTTAAAAATATCGGACAAAAGAATGTGATAAAACATGAATTGTTTACAATAGAGACTTAGCAAGTTTAATATCATCTAAGATAACAGAAATTCACTGCAACTGCACCTTGCTTTTCTTAAGTCGTTTACAAATTAAATAGATCTAGTTAAATGGATATTTGATACCATTCTAGGCATAAACATTGTCTCAACAACCCTTACTTTACTTAGTGCGATCAGATGCTTTCTCATATTATTTTTCGAATATACCAGGATAATCAAAATAACTAGATATTAAAGATTTCACCAGCAGACCATATGTAAATTGAAAAGTCCGTGTCGGGGCAAAATAAGCCAAACAAGACTCGATTTTAATCCGTTGTGGGGTCTTATTTATTGGTCTATACTCATACAAATTAAGCTACAGATAGTGTTATCTCAATTATTTAATTTTCAGCAACACTTTGATGCGCATGTCGAGATATTTACCGTCGATTAATGGAATTGAATGTTTTCGTTCGTTTCTGTTTGTATGTTGTGTCCATTTTGTACGAACTTCTTCGAAATGCAACTGAATACAATATCGAAGGAGAATTCGTGAGATAGAGGCCTTACAAGATTAACATAGGAAATTATAACTAAAAATAAAAATGATTCGTTCCTCGCGGTATCTACAACAACCGGTCGCACATTCGGTATGTTTATCTCTTTCTTTTACGTTGGTTGGAATGAGATGGCCCGTGCGTCCCACGTCCAACTAAGTTGTACAGTTTAATAATACGGTGAGTCACCTCTCGAAATTTTAAGGCAACGTCCGAATAGTAAGTGTTTTTTTGTGATTTTCTTTTAAGGACATATTAAATTTTCTTATTTCGAGTAGTATAGTAGAAATGTGTTTAAATCGTATTTTTATAAAGATTTCACATTTCAATATTACTATCGTATGAATTATTTGTTTATTATTAATACTGAATTATTCATTTAGTAACATAATATATATGACATTAAGTGGGGCTGTCAGACGTTCGCGTTTAATTTAAATTTAAATTTATAATATTTTTGGAAATAATTATTAGAATTATTACATATCCATCATAATTCTTTTATCTAATCTAGTAAAGTGAATTGCCTAAATCCGCCTCTATCCCTATAAAAGTACCACACATATAACGGTCCAGCTGGTTCGTAGGTACTGAGTTGTTCCAGCTCCCGAGGCCCTTTCACTAAAGCGACTCGACGGAAAACAGTGGGGTTTTCGTCGGTAGGAGTCCGACATACCTACAAATATGAGTATCTATAAAAAAAGGTCGTAAGTTGCTATTGATTTTGTATTTTGTAATAAAATGTCACTAAGATATCTGTAGATACATAAATGTTATGTTTAATTATTCAATGTTTTTAACAACATTTAAAATTCACATCAATAAACCAGACGAATTCTATTGTGGCGCCAAAAAATGAAAACAATGCGTTCCCAACAGATTGGTGAGTGATGGATTTTGGGTTAGCTATAATGAGATGAAGCGCTTTACACATAAATAGGTCGCCGCTTAATCCAAATTAAAATGGAGCAATTAAAGCTGTTGAACTGAATCTGTACGAATTATAAAAGGGTATGAGTATAATTTTATTCGGTATAGTTAGAAACGTGTGTTGGTGTACGGTTGATGATTTTTATACGAACAGTACTATTTATGCTAGTTTTCTTACATCGTTTATGTAGAATAGACTTATATGAATAACTACTCTTGAATATAGATAAAGAAATTATACGGAGATAGTCAATCGTAAGATGGTTACTATTTTTGAAGTGAAACTTCTTTAGAATCGTTATGATTTCAAACCTGATGCAATGGAAAAAACAACAGGTAAGAGAAACAAATACAAAAATGTGTAGAATGAAGCCGGCAATTAATGAGACGGAAATATACATACTATTTTATATTTTACATATATTCATCTCATTCTTCTGTCGATTTACTGAAGTTTCACTTCTATCGTATATGAATCGCACACACACCTTTTTTTGTTACAAATTCAACGTTCGTTGAAATAATGTATGAAAGTCAACAAGGGTGTCTAGAAATCGGATTAAATTTCTGATGTAGGTACTAGATAACTTCTATCGATTTGTGTTTGGCGGTAAATCTCAAAACTATGTGATTACGATACAAAAGCTTCTATGAGAAATCAAGTATAGATTAAATAAATGCTTTAGTTTGAGTGATACTATATTTGACATGCAAACTAATAACTGCAGAAGCGTCTATAAGTATAGTTAATCAGTTTCTGTTATACATCGGGAGACTATTGTCATATATCTATATATTATATTGATTCAACAGTGTAGCAATTTTGAAAACAAAATCCATTTTAGTTTAACCTGGTACAATATCGGGAACCCGATGACGCCATTGACCTTCAGTCTCGCTTATCATATCAATTGAGCGCATGAAATGTCAACTATAAATTGGGCTTACCGTCTCTCTTGAGTGCGACTATTTTCGGCACCCACGTGCTAGTAACTCTACTATGGATAAGGTCTATATAGGGCCGGGATGGCGAACATTTGCGTCAATTTATATTGGCTGTCTTTTATTTCTTCATTTGTCTGTTGACTATGTTATTATCGGTGTGTTATCGATCTTCAATCAACCAAATAATAAATGTAAACAGACAATATTAATGCACTGTTCCAATATTTTCTTATTAAGGGTACTGCATGAGATGAATGCTTGTTTCATAAAGTACACTGCAGTAAAAAAACTGACAGATAATGTATGTGCTAAGAGATAAATCGTTCAATTCTGAAGTTTACTTCATATTTATGTGCTAATTTGATAGTTTGTTTAAGAAATAAAGCTACTCATTTGTACGACGATAATAATCACGAAGATACATCTAGACATTTCTTTTAACGATGGTTGTGTGGTAAAAATGGTTTTTAACCATATACGGGTAATTCTTCTGAGTCTTTTCTCAAATTGTATAAGTGTGTGCGTGCGTCATTCTACCCCTTGAAACCCCCTTAAAAACCTAAAGCATAATTTGTACATGCTCTTCTTCGTTCGCTGCAAAGTCTTATATATATCAGCGCCGGTATCATATATTTATGTCCCCATTTCAAGTATTCAGGTGTAATATAAGGGTCGTCTACCTTATGCGTCCCAGAGGGCCACAAAGTTCTCTTAATCGATAAGACATATTCAAGTATGATATGAATTTGAGTATTACCGTATTTAATATTCGTGTTCACTATTTAATGGTCTTGATACGCTGTAAATCTATTATTGTTTATTATATTTTATTCACGTTAGAGTTATTAAGCTACAGTTTCTAAGAAATATGAAAATTTATGCTTGTCTGTGCCCGTTGAGACACGAGGATTAAACAGAATTCCCTCGTCATATCTATTCTATGATCTATGGAATATTGCAATCAGCGTAATAACTGATGTTGTTTAGAAAACTGCTGTAACCGACTGGATTTATTGTTTGTTGTTCAAAAGAATTCTGTACGAGAAAAGGTCGGCCGAATTCCGAAAAGTTTGCACTTTTTCAGGAAGGTGTTTGTGAATTCTCTTGTAGTTGTTAAAATTTGCTTTAGCGCTTGGATTTTTTGCAGGATGAAACAAGCATATCGTGCGTAGCGTAGAGTGTTGCGAAGGTGACAATTCTTTTTCCGAATAACGGTTACTTTAATTGCAGGGAGCTATAGATTCTGGTTAACCGTGAATAAACCTTGATAAAATATATTTGCATGTTTTTGTTGTGTACCAATGTATACAGGTAACTAACAAGAACAATATCTAGTTCTAATGAAAAATGATTTTTACACGCTTTTTATTAGCTTCACCTGTATGTTTGTTTGTATGTTTGTTTGTATGTTTGTTTGTAACCGACTTCTTTGGGCGCGATTTTGACCCACTTTAAACGGCCAGATTTCGTTCAAACTTTGTAGATTTATTGAGGACCGATGACAATACACTAATTTGATAAAATTATTCCATTTTTCAATTTGCAAAATATGATTTTTGTTAAAGCGTGTTTTTTAGTTTTTTCAAACTATTATTTATATCTGGGTAGGATGTAATCTGGCCAACGTTGAGATTATCCATCTACTATGAGAGACTAATTACGAGACACAATTATGAATTTAAATGACTCTAGACTGAAACTTAATAGGATTCTAAAGGTACATAAATTAATGTTCCTAAGCATAGAATAAGATCGCCTATCTGTGTTTGTTCAAAACACTGCATGAACGCCATAACTTTGGTGAAAATATCTAGGAATGCTGTAGTTGCCCTCGGCCATTTGGCACCAAAAACGTTTGCACCTGTAAAATATCCAACTGATCCGTTGAAAATCCCAGCTCCGGCATTAATAAGATTAGAGCCGATACAGCTGCCCAATAACGTTGTATATAGAGTAAATATCCCGAGGAAAAATCTGAATTTAACTATTCGTTTCACGGTTTTATACATCTTTAAAAAAATATGAAAACAGCAAATACCTAGCGGGGATGTTTCAGTTGAGTCTTTCGAATTTAGGAATAATCTTTCTCTTAGTGGGCCAGGTTTATTTAAAGTATTTTTCAGCCGTACTTCCATCCATCCCGGCGAATGTTTATGGATAATCAAATCTCGCTAGTTGAATTTGACCCATTTCGCAGCGCTCCATTGAACTCAAACTCAACATTATTTATATCAAATGGAAATGTTATTCTATAGCATTATTAATTACTAATTACTATTAGCATTATATAAATGTTTATGGATAAGATGATGATGATATTGGTCCTAGAAATCCAATCAACAAAGTCCTTATTGTATTTCTTTAACCGTAATTTACACGAAACCGTATCCGTAACCGTTTTAAAATAGCGTAGATTCGTATATTTTCAAATAACATGTGTCTGATTTCTAAATGTGTAGGAATATTTGTATGTTATAAATTGTTATAAAATGTTAGTACTTTGCGGTTTACAGTATTTAGTTAGTCTAAAATCACAAGATAATTATTGGCAAATTAAAGAACAATCTGCTGTGTGTCGACCATATCAGTCCCGATCTGTTGTTCCGCAGGTCGGTTAGCGCGTTATAAGCTGTCGTTGTTCATCAATAACGTATAGTCAATTTCCATTCTATGAATATTGAAAAATTAAATACATCGCTTCAATTTGTTGATTTTACAAATAATATAGATTTTAATAGTATGTTACTTGTTGCACTTTATTTTACTGAATTTGGTTCCGATGTTTCAAGTATTTGCAAACAAATTATGATATAGGGTAAATGTGAACAGTATTTTATAAAGTACATTGTCATTACCGTGGCGCAGGAAGTGCATTATGCTAAAAGCTTGTGGTTGCTTGTATCTCGCATATCACATTATCACAGCGCAAGTAAAATGTATAAATTTAAAGCATATATATTATATGTTAAAATATACGTAATAATATCCTGTATTTTTTCTCAATTAACACTTGTATATTTTACGGGAAAATCCGTTGTTTTTATTTGTTGGCCGAAACACGATTGTTGACAAGTTCAATAACTCGATCTTTTGTCAACAAATACCAAGTCTATAACATCTGTCGATAAAAAGCCCGTTCATTTAAAATTATACGATATATTTTGTATTACATTTATAATATTAAAATGGACACAAATTAAAGTTTCTTAAATTCAGCGTTTAAAAATAACCAATAAAAACTGGTCTGCATTGAATCTTTAAAGATCATTCTCAATTCCAAGCTGAATTAACGTTATTTCTCCAGAGATTGTGTTTAATCAAACTTCTATTAATTCATGAGATTTCTGCGAATAGCAATAAAATATTCCGTCATTCGTACAGATGTTATTAAAGGTGAAACTACCTTCGCTTCGCTTGAAGCAATTCGCCGAATGAGGACAGTTGGGACAACTTATTCGAGAGCTTACGATAACTTAAACTCATTACTCGTTTCGATCGTTGGTGTGATTTTGTAATTCAATCGTTTTTCTCTTTAATTATTTGTCTTTTGTTGAGCATGATTGAAAATTGTGTATTAAAATTTGTTATCATTACTCTGATATAAACGGAAGGAAAGTTTAAACGATAACAAGTAAATTATAAAATATTTTTCTATATTAATTATTTTCACACAAATTATTAAAGTTGTAGTGCATTTTTAAACAACAATTTAATGCAATAAATTTCTGAAGCATATCTTTCACCATTTGACCACCACCTAAGAGTGGTTAATGATTAGTTATTTCATTCATCGCAATGTATTATTATTTCGTATAATGCCTCGTTAGTCAGCAATAGCCATAATCTTGTCATCATTGCTCCGTATCCATGCGTTTAAACCACAGCGAATCCTTTGTCTGGCTCCTTAATTATCATAGGTATTCCTAACATTTGTCAAACGTAAAGGGACAAGCAATTAAGTGGGTACATACACAACCAAATAGTAAGTGTCCTACGCGATTACAGCACGTAACGTGACATCGCTGAGGTTCCCTTTGATCGTCCAACAAAGACGTACGTAGTATATCTAATGGCGAGTGGGGAATATTAACATATTAATGGAATCTCGCTTCGGAGATGCGGGCTCGATTTTTAATATGTGTAACAACATGGTATGGCTAGTCTGTTCGTATAATTGGCGCATAACTGGCTGTGTATACAAATGCATGGTGAGCTATATAGATCATGATTACTTGATCTCAATTCGTCGCTAGGGATATTCTTATAATAATTGTGTCCAACATTCTGAATGCTCTTTGTTGTTTGCCGTTGCCGTTTGCAACAGGAAAAGCAAATACCATAAAACAAGGATGGAAACAGTATACTTCGCGACGAAAACAATAGAGCGACAATTAAAAACAATATGTTGCATTAAATTAATTAATTCCATAGTAGAGAGCGCGAATGTAGGCGAGCAAATGTGTGTGTAAACATGACATAAATAAAATTGCACATCGCCTTGTTTCGGAATCCGGACATGATTTTAAAATGTTGACCCAAATGCATATATCCCTGTGAAAAGACCGAAGCATATTTCCAGCATATTCCATACTCAATATTGCTGATTAATTTCGAATTCACGTTGCAATAATATTGGGATTTCAATTTCGAGGTGCCATCTGAAGTTATCAGTGTGTAATACTGTTATAAACGCAATATGAGTGTTGACTTTATTTGCGAATGAAACACTTGAAATGGCGTCAATAATGTATACTAGCTGACCCCACAGACTTTCTTCGACTAAACTATTTATCACGACGAATAATTTCTAATTATTTATCTTATCGATTCTAATCTATTATCATTTTCTTGACAATAACGAACATAACAAAAAATGTTGAGCGAAATTGGTCCAGTTCACGCGTTCAGTTTGCCGAGGAGAAATAAAGAATAAATTTTTATTAAATTCTAGTTTTTGCCCGCGGCTTTGCACACGTTAAAGTCGGAGTTAACCCCTTTCTATCTTATTATACATTTAAAACTTCCTCTTGATTCTCTATCTATAAAAACCCCATAAAAAATTTGTGCGTAATTTTAAAGGTCTACACATAGAAACACAGATGGCGGAACGCGACTTTATTTTATACTATCTAGTGAGATAGATATTGGAATGAGTATTTTTAAAGGGATGAATTGCACAGCTATTATAATAAAATGGCGGTAATTGAACCTGCTGTTCGTTATCCGTGATTCAGTATTCAGCTGAAAAGGAAAATTATAGTAAATAATTTTGTTAAATTTACACGCTACCACTGTTGTGTTTATCCTTGTTTGATACGTATTACCATGTTTATTGTCCATTCGCTTCTTACAATATTCAGTCGTAACAAAATATCATTATATTATTTTCTAACCCATTCCTACACAATCGGGTAAATAAAGCGTCGTGATAGTACCAACTGCGAAATTATCTTTCGTTTATTAACCTCAAACTCAACTTATCTAAGATTTTTATCTAATTTCGCGAAGAAAGCATGACTGGTTTCGCAAACGAGTAGTGCAAATGACAGCGCGACAAGTAAGCACGGCGGAATCCGGAAAATCGATTCTTGACCTCCTTTGCCAACCCCTCACGGTTTAGGGAATGTTTCGGGATCGATACGAAAAGGGAACAGACCGCAACCGGGCACGCTAATAACAAACTTATCGCTGACACGATAAGGTGAGTAATCCTCTGTAATTCTTGCCGGGTTAATTGTTTCACCGTAATAAACATTTTGAATTGCATCAATCGCAAACGTCGAGTGGATTATTATTGTATCGATTGTCTGTGGATCGGGGTCTGTGGGATTTCGCACTTTATACACACTGATTAAATTGTTGTTCGACCTGTTTAATAAAATAAGACACTGTAATATTATAAATTAATCAATTAAACATCTGTTATTTAAAATTGAAAAGGCCTGGGGTTCTCCCTCTGTTAGGCTTAGACTTTTCCAACAAGCAGGACCGTTTTGCATTTTGTATTGTGTAAGTACAACCAAAGAATTTTGGCTTTTAGTTCATTCTAGTTCTTTCCTTTTATAAGTTTATTATTTTTATGTAAGTATGTTTTGTTAAGTGTCAGCCATATGTGTATAATAAAAGATTTAATCAACATCTGAAATCAGATTCTCCCCTATATCAGGTTAAAAAACCGTTTCGCATACTACATCACGTGTTCAATGACACTGTAGGCCCTCCAATAAAGGACTGGCCTGATCAAGTTTCGCGCTCACCACAGAGTGGTGATCAAATGTCTGGTTAATTAGTGTAACGACGCTCCAAGTCATATTCACACTAGAGTGAAGTCCCGTGTCCCCTAGTGGGGTATGGGGCAGATGATGTACATCCGTTTCACTGATCGATTTTCTTTAGGGACAAGTAGGTGATCAGCCTTCTGTGTCCTGCCAGACCGAGACATTTTTTTTTCACACTAGAGGTGGGGAGTAAAGGACTCCGGGCGTAGTGTATTCTAGTACCTACGTAATTTCTTAACACGTACTTTTCTTGAGTGCAAGTAGTTCATCCTGCAAAGAGTTCTTGTTGAGAACATGTCAAGGGAATGTTCTTGGTGATACTAACTAGCGTTTTGGTGGTTTGTGCAAAATTGTTCTGGTGTTCGCAATGATTGTGAATACAAAACTCTAAAATAGACCCTATGTCTATTGGTTTGAGTTTCAAATTCAATTTGCAACGAAATTAATAATTTCAGATTCGTCTAGTTAAGAAATACTAAAACGTTTGTTTTAGAATTTAGTTTGAGATATGTATCTTGCATTTTCTTATATTTTCATTCTACGCATTTGCGCGTCGCAGTCGTTAGATGACCGAGACCAAACGTCCATCTTCTTAACTTTTGCGTTTTTTTTCTACAGATAAAAATTACACGTAACCAAAACAGACTCCAAAATATCCGCTCTATATTATAAGAGAATGCGTTAAATCCTACCCGTGGATCCACTTCCATTAATTATGTTAATAAAGCACACAACCTCTGACACACTCGCCGCTCCTATTTTCTAGGGACTATCTATAGAGGTTACACACGCTCCACGTACTATAGACGCGGTGACGCCAAAACGGTTCATATATTCGGTAGCTATAGATCTTGATACAAACATGCCTCAAATGTGTTGGCGGGGGAACTTTCTCGTTGTTTTTTTTTTTAATTTTTAACATTTAGCTACTAATTGGCCTTAAATTAAACATTATACCGTGTGATTGGAAGTATAAAATTTGATAAACTCAAATTCCAAAATAGGCAATGGGTGGGCTGTTAATATTTATTCTTATCCTCAATTTAATATATATTCTGTATTTTAAATATTCAAACGCACATGTATAGTACACTGACCGCCTCCTGTCCAGCGGTTAACGCGTGAGCGTAAAGCTTGACAAAAAAATTGAGACCAGATAGGCACTCGTCCATAAAGAAAATCTGTATATATATATATATATATATATATATATATATATATATATATATATATATATATATATATATATATATATATATATATATATATATATATATATATATATATATATATATATATATATATATATATATATATATATATATATCGTAGCGTTGGAACGTACCAAAGTTATTATATATAAATTTTATTATCAAAGTTATCATCAAAGACTATTTTTATCCAATTATTTTCAACGATTCTATTCACGAATAGAAGAAAAATGATTGAAAACAGGTGAATGCCGTCGTGTACATAAACCTCGCTTTCAAAGTCAGACATATTGATCGTTAGATTTTGTATATTAAATGTAAATTATGTAAAGTACACACGTAAACAAATTAATGTAAATTATGTAAAGTACACACGTTACAATATATCTCAAATAAACTAGACTAGTATATTGCCTTAGAAAGTGTAGCAAACGAGGATATATTTACTATTAAAGATATTGATACGTTAGTCGAAAATTAAACATTTTAATTATTTTTAAACAATAATGAAACAAAACAAAGTAATTCTTTTATATAACACAAAAAAGCATTAGAACTCCAAATATAATTAAATAATATTAGCCAACGCCTCTTGATGTTTCATAATGAAATTATATAAATAAGTATCCTATATAGCTTCACGATAGAAACGTTAAAAAACGAATTAGCCTTTCATTCATTGTTGAATCATTGCATTGCTGTACGAAACTTTTAATTACCCCTCTTTCATTAATAGAATGCAATTGACTGTATAGAAAACGCTAAGTGGATGAAGGATGAATAGTTTATTTTAGCTTACGAACAAATAAAATATCAATTCATTCGTGGCAATTGTGTGCGTTTATCGGAATCTTGAATTCTTCTGGATATTCGTCTGATCTCATCATCATCATCATCCTCACCATCATCATCATCTGCCTATATATGTTCCCACTACTGAGACACAGGCCTCCTATGAGTGCCAAGTGCGGGTTGGCAGATGTCACGTGTCGTTGAACTTTTGATTCTTGGATATTCCGGTTTCTTCACGATGTCATCCTTCAACGTTTTAAGCAGTGATGATGTTATCTACATGTGCAAGTAAAATGGAAAAATCAATTTATTTTCTGCACGCTCGCTCGGTCTCGAACCCCGAACTATCGATTTTTAAGTCCGAGGTTCACCACTCACCACTAAACCACCACGTCTTTCTTTACATTCTGATCGAGTCTCCTGAATTCACACAACGATTTCCAGCTGGACGTGTCTTGGTTACCTTCAGTATACCATAGTTCTGTAT
This sequence comes from Zerene cesonia, assembly GCF_012273895.1. Lineage (NCBI taxonomy): Eukaryota > Metazoa > Arthropoda > Insecta > Lepidoptera > Pieridae > Zerene > Zerene cesonia. The sequence goes on along the minus strand of NC_052122.1, from coordinate 4,164,806 downwards.
AAATTTTCCGCTTTGGATTTTGATGAAACACTTCACACTTCAATTTGTTAGCCGTCTATTAACCTGGTTAAAGTGAACAAGTTTCAAGTATGACGATTGTATGATTTACCTTTTGTCCAACAATACCATGTGCCCCGTGCCCTTTCTCGAGATTTCTTAACTTGGTCATTTTACCTCGACAATTACCATCTTATTTCTTTCTTAAATGTTCACCTTTGTACAAGTTCAAGGAAGTTTGTAGGGCTTCCGCTGGTCTTTTATTGTTTACTTTTTGTCCCGTTGTTTACAATGTTTATTTTTATCAGCTCGTGACCGCAACACACGATTGTAACAAAAGAATTTGAGAAGTTCATTAAATTTTGTTTTGTTCTTAAAGAAATGAAATTAAGAGCTTTATTACAAACTTATGGAATTAAGCAGTCGTAAAGAAATACGGAATAATACTTTAGATGTAAGTATATTAGGAAAATTTTAATACATTAAATTTTTTGTTTAATTATTACAGCAGTTTTATCGGAAACTAATTATAGAGTACCGTAACCTTTCGGGCTTTGTTATCTCGTTTAGGTTGCAATTACCTTTGCAAAGGTTGCATTTTAAGTACGCTGTTTGGACTTTTATTAATTAATTATAAGAAAGACTTAGCATTCTTTATGGTTCTATAATGAAGTATAGTTTTAATTTTTTTTGATTTTCAAATACAATCTATTTCGGCAATAATTGTTGAAAATAGTAATTCAATCAGTTTTAAAACTAGCTTAAAATTTGAAAGAATGATTGAGCTATTTTAACTACACGCATCTTGAAAACGATAAAAACCGTCCATTGTTGAGTTTAATGACTTAATTTTAACCAAGTTGATGTTATCAGTCATATTCAAGTTGTTGTATCCGTGTTTAGAAGCTTGATCAGAGCGATTGATTATTACACCACAGTCCCGATTGTTGTATGTATTCAGAATTAATATTGCAATTTGCATTGATAGAATTGCCAATTTCCGTTTCCATCCTCTTGTCGTGTGATGGACGTCCTCGGAGTGACGAGTTTGTGACGAGAGCTACCGGATTTGCGGAGCCAAACGTTTGGGATTAATTACCTGTTCCTGGGTTTTGTATTAACTATTAACTGTTAATGTACATATTGGATAATTTGTGATTTTCGCATAGCTTTATTTTTATTTCACAGATTAATTATTATTGAAAATCGTCACCTTTATATTCATTATTTCAGGCGAAGAAGCGAAAACCAGTTATTAAAAGATTAAGTTACCACCGTGATTTACACGTGAATCAGATTCGCTAAGCACATTGACTCAAAAAATTGCGCCTGATTAAATTACGGTGGAGGGTTTGTCACCTGACCTTTCTTAATTGCATGATGGTGTCTTGACCTCAACAGCTGAGTAGTGAATGTGACTCACGGAGTATGTATTTGGGAGCAGTTGCGTTTTAGTTCGAATGAATTGTTTATGCATATAAAATACCCCGTTTGTGTACTATCCTCGTACAAAAAAGATCTTACAGATGGCTATGGACCATCAGATTTTGTTTCGCCTACCATCCAAATCCAATGTAATAAATATGAACAAACCGCTTCAAAAATTTTGTTGTTTGCATAAGCTGAACCTGTGTGAGTGATTGCATCGCTAGCTGCTGAATCTATAATTTCTGTTGATAGATTTCCATTAGAAGTCCCATTGTGTGAAAATCATTCAGACTAACTCTTTGACGTGGCAAATTGGTGCAAGCATGGTCCATCGATGGCCACCAGGGATAGAAGAGTTAACTTCGTAGGCCGCCGCGTATGTATTGGGGATCAAGTAGCCAGGCGTTAATATAAGATATGAAATGTGAAACATGGTTGATTCCAGTTTTTATGCGATTTTTTTTAATGATTTTTATTTGTTGATGCTTACCTCTGGATTAATATACAAGTTTGCCTCTTTGTTGAAATTTAAATTGTTCATTGTCTGAATAGTCGTATCCTTTATAATATAGCTTTAGAAGGTCGGGAATATCTGACGGGAAACCTGCCTTTGTTATTAACCATATAATTAAGCGTTCTTGTTACTTTTACCGAAACACATTTAATTGAAAACAAACACAAATGTGGCTTTACTATAATTTGTACAAGTCATATCGGTCACGAGAATAATTTAAATAATAATACGTTTTATTCATTACAGTATATATTTTCGTGCCCAATATTAATGGCGTAATCACTCGATGCGCCCGGTGCGCGTGACGTTTTTGCAACGCTCGTTTCACGTGGTCGACGAAACGACTGAACAGATTTTGATGGAAATCCCAATAGCAATAGCGAAAGATTCATTTGCATAGCACAGTGCAAATATGGATCGGGCTGAAATTGGAACAATTGAATTCGACACCAATTTCTATATTTACGTCAATGTTATGTACTCTATTATACGCGATAGCACAATCTGATAACGTTTATCACATCTGTTTGTGACGTCACCTACGCTACATTGCGATGCTTATCTTGCTGTATGCAATACTTTTAATATAGAATCAAATTTGGCATCAAAACAATAGATGAGAATTGGCAATATTGAATCTGAATGCGAGTTTAATTACCCGATGGACAGGTCATCTGGCGTTTGGCAGCATCGATCGTTGGAAACAAGTGATACTACTATAGTAAGGTCAGCTCATAGCGATAAATAATGTAAACAAACTAATGTCCAAACAAAAGGCACTAGCCTAGCTTTTGTAACTACCAACCGAGTCGCGGAGGACTTTGAAATGTTGTTAGAATATTGGCTCTCCGTCGCAGTATTACTTGGTAAAAGTCACATTGTTTAAATTTTTTTATCTCTTCTCGTTGGCTTAACTATAGACGCGATCATATTATACAAAGTGCGAACTTAAAACTATACTCAGAATATGGATTTGTAAAAAGACAAACGTTAACGCAATCAAGTTTAAGATAGCGTTCTCAAAAACAATATTAAGCTGTCTTTCAGATCACAAACATTTTGTGATTAAATATAAATATATCCAACAAAATTAAAACCACCATAATAAACACACACAAACACACACACACAAACACACACACACACACAAACACACACACACACACACACACACACACACACACACACACACACACACACACACACACACACACACACACACACACACACACACACACACACACACACACACACACACACATGCATGCACTTTTTCTAATTTGAATATACTTAATTGAAAAAAAAAACTGTAAGAAACTATAATCTATAAAAGTGTGAGGGATTCTAGAGCCTGTAACACAGTTTTATACTAACACAGGCTTTCGTTTCCACCAATATAATTGTATGTATTCAACAGTTTTAATAAAGACTTTATTATTATTATTAAAAATTGAATGTTTCCGCACTTGAATATCACACACGCACAAATTTCACCCCGTGTGGCCTTTTTTTGAAGACATTTGTGAAGATTCGTTTGAGTTTCAAGACAAGTCATTGTGTTCAAGAAATAGCTTCACTTGCTTAAGCCTAATCGCTATTTACGAAGATTAAGCTTTGTACCAAATTTCATTCAGATCTTCAGCCGGTTTTGAGTAAAAGCATAACAAACGGACAACCTTCACTTGTTCACTTTTTGCGTTAAGTATCAACCTAACTGACCCGCAGCGACCTTCATACCGTCTCACGCACATTCTTCCATAAATCCTATCCTACTAATATTATAAATGCGAAAGTTTATAAGGATGTGTGTGTGTTTGTTCCTCTTTCACGCAAAAAAAGGTGTGTCTGCGATTCACACACGATAGAAGTGAAACTACAGTAATATAAAATAGTATGTATATTTCTGTCTCACTCTTTGTCGGCTTCATTCTACACATTTTTGTATTTGTGTCTCTTACCTGTCGTTTTTCCGTTGCATCAGGTTTGAAATCACAACGATTCTAAAGAATTTTCACTTCAAAAACTACTCAACCGATTGCAATGGAATTTAGTAAGTAGAAAGCTGGACAACTGGAATAACATATAGGCAATTTTCTTAATGATTCTTTTTATCCCGATATTCGGACCTCCCTACGGGATACAGACTTAAGCGGGTGAAACCGCGGGGCGCAGCTAGTAATTTATAAATCTTAGTTCGGGAATTTGCATTGTCTTCATAATTATTCTGTTGTTCTGAGCGACAATGACGATCATAAGACGATCATACCATTTTGACTACCTTATGATATTTATAGTTGAACCAACAACTAACCTTGTTATATAAGAATTTTAGATTCGTATTTATTTTAAAAATCGCACGTTATGCGTTAAAGTCCAAAAAGGTTATTTCATATTTATCAAAATTGCCTTTGAATTATGACCAATAAATAAAAAGTACCTACACAAGTACACGCGGTTCGCTGAAAGATACTCATGTAACCACGAACTTTCGCAATTATAAATTTCCTGATGATGGAACTCATATTTTAATAGACTGCCGTAGTTACAAATGTTAATTATGATTTAATAAGCGCTCTTAGTGACTTCTTTCCAACTACGCAAATACTTAACTGGATATATAATACGATTTAAACTAGTGTTTAAATCGTAGTTTTAACAGCGATTTATTAAATAAGTGTTTTTCAAAACAGAGTATTGATTATTTCGACACAAGCACTATCCATTTCAAAGGTCTATCGAGTTTATCTAACAACGGACATTTAATATGAAACTGAGAGTAAATAATAAATCGCAAATGAATCTTTTAGATGCGGTGCAAAAATCTGAAATTTCATTTCGTTGATCCGAGTCTGGTTTGGAAGGTTCGTACACCCCAGCTTTCATCAAAACGAGGTCTTGTTGAAGATAACGTCTGTCTTTATACAGTTCGTCCACCGAATAACTCCTCTAAATTTTAATATTGTTCGGTTCGTGGAATTTAATTTATCATTTGATGAGATGCATGTTACGGGCAGCTGTACGCGAAGTGTAATGAAAAATTATTATCGAGGTGTTAAAATGTTTCTTACATTAAAGATTTTTATTAATTACACTCACATGAAGAGTGTAATATTTAAAAGGCGACTTTATTAAATATACACGCGTGACGATACGTATAGTGGTTTTTTTTTCGTTGAATATGACGGGTCGGATTTTAAAAATATCCAGGATAAAAAGGCCTAACAGGTCTCGTGGTTTAACCGTGCCTATTTGACAGGAGCCAAAGTTCAATTGATACTATAATATTTATGTTTTTGATAAGATATTCACAATTTATGAAATTCAAATAATTTTCGCGTCTTCATTAGGCCGTGTATTTTTTAAACATGTTAATTAGATATGATAAAATAAATATGTGTACGCTTTAGTTCGATTTCAAAAAACGTGTAGATTGAATCTGCGAAAAACAATTTTGCGTACACGTAAATACGGGCAATTGAAATAAGATTTGATATCTATCAAAATAGATACCTGTCTGTTTCACGATGCTACACCAATTAATACGTGAGTACATTATGTGTACACGCATACACGCGTCACGATATTGCGTTCATAAACGGTACACTTGCTTGATATTATAAAAGCATTTTTGTTCGATTTTGGAGCAAAATTTAGAGCGGAAATATCGCTCCAGCGCGCAGGCGTCACAGCGGAAAGTCATTCCACACTTTCCGCTTGCCTCGCCAGTGCCGAGTAGAGATTGATGTTTATAAATGGGAGTATATTTCACACCGATAAGGGTCCATATGAGAACGCTGTATACCCTGTCATTCGGCGATACCACGATATTCGGGGTTTTACAAAATTTTCTCTGACAAGGTATGTTATATGCTATGATAAGCCGGCATTGTGACTGCGCAGGTTATTACTCGGCATGGATGATCTCTCTAATTGGTTTATTGCTTTTTTGTGAAACATCTAGTATTATGTAAATCGACAAAAGAAGATTCGGCCATGATACATATATATTTTTTAAATTTTTAACTATCCATCACAAATGAAAACACCTACCAATTGTCAATTTTCTGCAAAAACAGGGAAAGTTTAATAAATTTTTAGATGTTAGGTACATGAATCACATTGCTTAAAGCAAAATATTTATAGATAACCATCAGTAAACAAATTATTTTGTAATTACATTTAAAATCGGCGATAGCGAATATTTGCTTTATATTCTGAACATAGAAGGTCTAGGTTGCTACGGAAACGAGTTAATAAAAATTAAACATAACTTTCCTCTGAAACGCGTTAATGTCCTTGATTGCTAACTGGATCGGTTTAAACCAATTATTAATTTATTTTGCAGTCTGCTCTAACTTTACACCCGGCTAAGCGTCCAGCGCTTGAGTGACATGCAACACGTCTGTCTTTCTGCCTTCCAATTATTCTGACGCTAAATTCCTAATGTGTATTTATTTCTACATGTAACAATAAAATGTTGCGATATCGAAATTGAACAAGAACGGATTTTTATTGCTTCGTTTTCATAGTTTAGTTGTTTCGAGAAGGTGAAGTCGTTTGGAAATGTTTGTGCTTCTTCTAATGTGTAAGTTCGGTTTTAAATTTTTTTAATTTGGTAATTTTTCTTTTAAGAATGTGAATTTGTGTCGCATTCGATATTGAAACACCAAGCCTCTCTAATTAAAAGTCCAAATAAGTACAATATTATAATATATCGTATGTCAAACCCTTAACCGTGTAAGATAATACGACGAGATTTTATTAACGATCCCTCCAATATCACCCCTCTCATCCTATGTCAACCAACGATACGTTAAGTTCTAAAACGATCCTTCCGATATTTCAGCATCGCTGTGTTACGGATGGAATTTAAAGCAGACATTGGAAATTCAAAATAAAAAATTAAATGAATTTGGGCTAGACAGGCTAGTGACCAAACATGTACACGATTTCTACGAACTAGACGGCGATAGCCAACAAAGCGGACAGCTTAAAAGTTACATAAAATTTGTGTCTAAGCTCTCTGAGCATCTTATAAACATCGTTCATAGAAATATAAAACGCAATTATGAATTGAACGCAGACGAAGTGAAAACGCTCGACTATCGTTTCAACACAACTAATTTAGAATACGAAAGCATTTTAAATGAGTATTTGAACAAAATGGCCAAGGGTGCCAAATACAACGACAGCACAATATTCTTATTAGATTTCACGGATCTGTCCAACTTTTTATTACAGTCCGTGATTGAAAGTAATCTTGCAGATATCAAAGGAAAGTTTCTTTTGCCAAACTCTTGGTACAATCAGCCTTTGAAATACACGATGTTGAGACAGCAAATGAAAATTGTTATGAACGTAATGGAAGTCACGATTTGTAGAAACCTATCGATCTGTATCGACAACGCGGCGTACAGCGAGTATATTATTGAGTGGTTGCGGCTTCTGCTGAACGCAGATGACAAGAGTTTATTAAGTTTCTTCAAAGCAATAAGTGATATCGTTACCGAGAAGAAGCATACCATCAAAAGTAACGCAACATTTCGAAGTAAATGTAGGGCCGTAGCTAAATCAGATCCTTCGCATCAGAGGAATGTTCTAGACTTTCTTGATGAGGTTTTGAGTGACCAAGATACGGATATCTTCCAACCTCGTTACAGAAAAGTAGCTGACATGTTAAAGGGTCTGTTCAAGATTATCGACGATAATTACGAGCTTAATTACGAAAACACATTTAAACTTCAAGACGTGTCTTTAAAATTCTTCCATTTGAAAGATAATGGCGAGGACGATATAAAGAATGCATTAGATACTGTAGTAGAAAACATGGAGCTGAATATAAAAATATGGCCTCTAAATGTGCAAAATGAATTAGAATATGCATGGGAGCAAATAACTCTCGAGTAGAATATACCTCTTGAAATATTTTTGCTTGAAGCAGTAAATGATATTTCAAACTTTACATATTATTCGTAAATGGATTAATTGCACTTACACATGCGCTGTTTTCTTATTCTCATACCCAAAAAGCTGTTAATAGATTCAAATATTCGAAGGCTAATATTGTACGATATAAATGTAATACCTATAAAAACACATTTGAATAAATTTGTCAGCCATTAAACATTTGATTCCTCCATATGTGACTTAATGCGTTGCTCCAAGACTATCTCGCACGTTGACTCATTGTATACTCAACAATGGATTGAAAACGAACCGATGTGATGCCAAAACATTCCAACCAAGTATCCATAATCAATGGTATTGTATTCTTACGTGACTAGACTTCGTCTTACGCTTGATGCGATAATAACTCGTATGTTTATAAGTGACAAAATTCATTTTCTCTTCAAAGGGCGCAGTGTGAGCTTGTAATCTTAATAATACTTGCAGGTATTTTGAAGTTTATTGACGCCGTGTTTCGATGATACATTGCATTATGCATGTTTGATAAATTGCTAAGGCGCGTTTAATTCGCGTCGATGAAACGCAAATTTAAGTCGCAATGATTTGCATTTTAAAAACGGGGAGTAAAAAATATTCAGGAGTGTTCCATTTAATGGAAGAGATAACGGAACGTCTCGTTTTACCCTGGTTCGTGCAGATACACTAATGTCCATTATCTTTATTCGTCTTGCTAAGCGTGAATCCAAAAATGCTAATTTTAGTTACGTCAGACATAGGTTTACAGTGCTATTGACTGAATCCATCGAAATCGTAATAATGATATAGATATTTATCATTATACCTACGTAAACTAATATGTATATATACTGATATGTATATATATAATAATAAGAGGCTACGACTAGTTCGTTCGTTAAAAACACGTTGTAGAAGTGACTAATTGTTCCGTACGGTTGAAGTTATTATGAATTCGCATTCGATTCAATAGCAATGGCATAACTACATAATTTACACTTTTTTTCACAATCCCCACCAGATGCCGATAATTGCACCACGCTTCGTACACTAGGCAATAGTGTATCATAAGATTTAACTTTAAAATTAATATTCGCGGCTTGCGAACCTGCGCCGCGGCATTCCAGCGGGGTACTGTTACGTCATGTAACGGCCAGCTCCATAGAGTTCAATATCGTTTGGCAACGCTTCCGATGTAACAACGGCTATAGGTTATAGGTGTTCGTTAACAGGCATAGGACCTTGATATTAATTATTATTTTTAAAGGTGGTGAGGTTTTTTTTGGCGCTATTTCACGTTGAACGTTACAGCTGCTGTCGGAGCCTCGTAAAAAGGATTCAAAGAGCCAAGAGCGCTTTGGTAAATTAATGTTTGAGTTGAGCTTCAGTGTTAAGGTGTTTTTGTGGAAGGTTTTCACATTTTTATATTACTGGTACAAAGATATTTACATATTATTAGTTTTTAACAAAAAAAAAAGAATTAAATCGCCTTCAAATTTTCAGCACTAGATTATTTTTAAATGAGATCCCATGACAAATAACCAGCTTTTGAATAAGTAACAGAATTATCAAAATCACACAGCAAAAGTCGTCCACTTTTTAAATCAAATCATTTTTGTGTTCGCCAAAATACTAGCGCAGTTGGTACACCAAAACTACTATAAAATAAATGGTTAATAGAGGTACCAAATGCGAGAGGAATAACATTGAATATCGCACTATGTAAAATGGTGTTTATATAGATTATTTTATTCTTGTATTCCGGTACCTACGTACAATTTACCATTCACTCGCACTATCAGTTCGAATTTAAATGTCAGTTGTGTCCGTTGATTCGCAAAAAGCAACAAAAGCAACATTCCAAACACATTATGACAGCCGAGAGTCACCGAGGTGAGTCACTATGGCCATTTGACTTACATTCTCTATATGATTGTACGTGCTGAAAATTGGCATATTAATGAAGCAGTGTTTTATGCATACACGAGCTAACAACAATATGGCGAGTTAGCGCTGCGTGGGTTGGCGGTTTATAATAGATTTGCGATCGCCATTTGTTTGCGTATTTAGTCGTAAAATATTTCCTAGTTAATACCTCCCTTTTTCGAGTAAGCGCAATGGATAAAATTTCCTTCGTAGTGCTTTTGAGGCAGCGAAGTTTTTTTTCTCTTTAATAGGCTCCCAAAAGAAGCATTAGTACAGAAAATAGTCTGTAACTCAAGAATTCGGATGGGCTGACGCTTCAACGACTGAAACTTCGCTTGATTACTTCCAGGATAACTGATTTTCAAGCCTATTTAGAGGGAATAGAGATGATAATTGTCATCAAGGTTTTCTTGCATAACATAGTTTACTTTTTCAATTTGGCGGTAAAATGAGTACATACAATGATATATACCGACAATTTTTTTATGAGCCCGATAATAATCCTTGCTGCATGCATATGTGAACTTTATCGTTTTTATATTAGGGTATTTTATGAGACGTGTTACAATGATTGAAGCAAGCTCAATTCGCAATACCATACGGTATAAATACGAATACTATAAAATCTACTAGCCTTACTCTTATCATTAAAGTATATGAAAAATACATGTTGTCCGATTCTCAGACCTACTTGATATACTTACATAAAAAATTTAATGAGAATCGGTCCAGCTGTTATAGAGGTGTATGGTAACTAACATTGGGACACGAGAATTTATACAGAGATTAGAAAATGTCGTATACAATTGAAATATGTATACGAGTATAATTTAAGTGTACAAGTATGAAAACAAACCGGTTTCCGATATATACGAAAATTATTCGTGAATACATGAACATAACCGAATAGATATGAAGATTTGAAGCAAATGCGATGGAACGCCTCGAAAGGTAACAAAAAGAAATAAATAATTATTGTCTAACAAACAGTTTATCATTGTCGTCTTATTCATCATTAGCAATCTAGACATTACTAATTTCCTTCTACGAATTGTGTAACTAGCGCTCGGCCGTGGCTTTACTCGAGGTATCCCTCTGAACATGTAGATTTTTAAGGGTGAGAGAATTTTAGAAATACGTTCAGCAGATTTACAAACATACTTACAAAAACACAAATGTTTCCTCTTAACAATATCAGTTTCGTCTACGTGCCGGTAACTTGTATATGAATATAATTACCAAGTTTAATTGATCGTGAATGGATCAGTTGCTCTTAGAGACATATTTAAAGTAACGTGACGATAGCGGTTGTTGTTTTGACGTATATTAGCAATTTATGCGGTGTAATTTTGGATATGAACTAATTTGTGCGTGCGTTGTTAAATGCGGTGAATATATTATTGTTTTCGGTACTACATATTACCTTCGCTTTGATGAAGATAATTTTGTTGTTGTTGTGTTCGGGTTGACCAATAGATGCTGTTGTAAATACTGTTGTTATAGTCATGAATTTTATCCGGTGTCAAAGACTGTATATTGTGATTTTAATTTAAAGCCAGAGATAGAATTTTTCCGTATACTTCGTTTATTATTTTACTTATAGTTGAAATTAAAATGAGTGTCTCTTGTTCCGGAAATGTCATCATAAAGATAAGTCTCTTTGTTAAATAGCTATTTAATGGAAAATAATGGAAATGCTTTTTTTTTGCTCACTAACAACCTTGTTCTAAATATGAGAAATTCTAGTCTTTGTCTGACCTAAAGAACGGTTTTCATCAAGTTATACTCATTTAGATTATGAGTCTAGTTTCACAGTTAACTTTTAGTTCGGTTTCATACGTGTTTATTGAAGGAGTTCGTCTGTTTTAGTTTTGTGTGTGTTTTATAAGTGCACAACTTGTGCGGATGAATTTAACTTTACGATTAATGATTTGTTTCATAAGAAACGTTTTGATGTAGTTTATGTAGTTGCTTTAAAAGGAAACACGCGTCCAGAAACTTCTTTAAATGCGCGATATATATTATCATTACGTTTGACTAAAATGTACTCTTAATCCCAATAATGAGAGAAAGCCGAGACAGTGATAGAGTATATATTCGAAAACACTGCATAAACATTTTTGCTTTTTAAGAAAACACTAAAATACAGTTTTTATTTTCACTACAAATTAAACTTTGGTACATTAAAATATGACCTTTGTATAAGATACACATATAATACATATATAAGAATATATCTGAGCAAATAACAGCATTGAAATGGAAGATAATTTCGGATCTGTAAGGCTTTCATATATATATATATATATACATAATGTCATCAAAGGGTATCCAGGGATAATTTTTGATGTGGGAGTCGAGTAAATTGCGTCACGATTCGGACCAGCTTGCACTAAGAAAGTCACCATACCACCTCAAAAGACCTGCGTGATATAGTAGCATATAAATGCTTTTGTGTTTGATGGGAGAGGCGGTGGCCTATATCCTTTTCCTTTGCTTACCCCGCCTTTATTTCCCCCGATCTATCATTTCTTTTTCCCACACCATGTAACGTCGAGAAAAGATTTTCAACTTCACAAATTATTCATGGGCGGTGGTGGTCGCTTACCATTAGGATATTCATTAGGATCTTACCATTAGGATCTTATAGTTGGCAAAGGTTTGCAAACTGTAAGATAAAGAATACCTTTTATTCTCGCACTCAGATTTTATTTTAATATCCCGATAAAGGAAATGCATATGACTTAACATCGTCGTAAATGCGAACGTAGTCGGTACTTATCTAGATTATTCTTTTTGTATGGACCTGCGTTTGTATGAGAACGTACGAGGCGGTTTTAATACGTTTTATCACGTTTTTATCTGTTTGTCTCTTATAAAAACTGTAAATTAAGTGCATATCCTTGTTTATGTAACATGTTGTATAAATGTGGTATATTATAAACAAACCGCGTTTTTTTATTTTTTCCTTCCTTGATCTGAGTCTGAATAATCAATACAAATAATTACATATGAAATGTAAAAAAAAAAGATGTGTGTAGGTGAGCCGGAGGCCCGTATCCTTCCCATTAAAAAATACTTTTTATTCAATACCTTTTATTCCCATCGTCGCCAATCGTTTGTTTATACTATAACCCTTAAAAGCGGGCAACACCCAAAAAATTATTTATATTTTCAAATATAAAAATTGCATTTTCTGCTGCAAAAATAAATCAAATTAAAAATATCTATGAATTTATACCCCTCTCATACTCGCTCATCATGATATTATACACGCTTTATCGTCATCATGAGACTGATGAAAATACACGTCATAACCAGACCATATTTGATCTCACTACAGGGATACAGGTCTCTTCTGACGTTTAAATTTACAAACGCTTCGCATAATGAAAAAGGTCGACGCTTGCCAGCATGTTAAATTCAGCGTGTCTGAGGAATAGGTTGTCGATTTGACAGCCTCTTACCAAGTTTTAATAAATACCTTAACTATGTGCTGACATAGTTTGCGGAATGACCTGTTCCACACGACCCTATAAGGGTAATGGAAATGATGAATTTGTTACGGATTGTTTTAATGAATTGAATCGTGGTTAAACCTCAATTTATACATTTTTTTTTTGTAAAAGTACTCAAATCGATCCAGCAGTTTTGAGTTAAATCCTATCTAAAAATAGACATACAAACAATCTAACCAATTCTCTACATAATTTTACTTAGATAAGGAATAATTAAATTTACACATGAAAATTCAAATAAGTTCAATTTGAAGTGAAATTCCATACATGTATCGTAAAGAATATAGAGAAAAATTATTTTTCATTTTTGAATAGACACCAAAGATAAAACGACTGCTCTAAAACATTTCTCTTCCTAAAGTCTTTGTTTTCAGCGTGTGTAATCCTACGGAAGCGTATACTACAACTTGTTACTGATATTTCATTCAGCAATGCAAGGAATAACAAATTTATTTTTCTCGTTTACAAATTGCAACTCGTTTCCTTATTTGTAGCTCGCGTAACGTAAACACAGTGCAGTAAAGCGACGTCCCGATATCCAGTTTTATTTGATTTGTAGCTATTGTGGTAACGTGTCTACGTAAACGGCGGAGGAACGTGCGCTGGTCTGTGACACTTACTGTTATTTGATAGTATCGTTTTGCTTATAGCTAGTGTTTGGATAGAATTGTGTCCGGAGGGATTGAATAGACTTTTTTAAAGACTCAATCAGTGTTTACGTGACTGACTAAATAGTTTAAAGTAACTTGTATGAAATTCTGTACATAGTTGAGCTAAAATTTCCTTGTAACAGATTCCAAATATGTTTCCAGCATGTCCATCGTGTGCTACTGTTACATTTTGGTGGTTTATTTGAGATAGCTGCAGCCAGGAAATGTTGAGCCACTTTCTGCGCACCTTTATGTTAAATCTTTGAGTCTATTTGTTCTCTCTGATTGCGCGGGAATTCCACCCCATTGGTCTGTTAAAGAATGTTTGCCAACAACCCTTGTTAGATGTAAATTATTCTGCACTCGGGCAATTCTCTTTGAGTCCAGCTAGAATATCAGAATAACGTATACGTTTATGTACTATTGTACAATAGGTTTATCACCATATTACTCTTGTATGTATATAGTCTGCATGTTTCATAATTATATCTAATATGATAGGTTGTAGAATTCAGTTTATCTCATCGCGTTTCACACAACATTCACCAAAGCAATAGAGGTTTTGTAAACGTAATCAAATGCACCGTAACTAACGGGAACGCTCGTACGCCTCGATCTCCACCAAGCCAGTGAGGGAATGAAAAGTGAAATCTCGTGTGAACGATAAACAATAATCGTAACAATGGCTCTCGATTTACACAGACGGTGCTTTTTCACGGGCGAGTATAGAATTCTAGTGGTGTTCTAGCAATTAGACAGTACAACAGGCCATTGTATAGATTAGAGAGGCTGATGAGTAATGCGTGAGTCATGTGCTAGATATCGTAGTACACAGACGAATGATCAAGGTTGACCTGTCTAATTGCATTCTCGAGTTTTGTTTATGCAGTTCCCTCACGGAGCGAAGCGGTTCGTTGTTGCGACGATAAGTTAGCGCATTGCCGGAATTCTGTTATGCACATTAAATTAATGACGAAATATTTATTACAGAAATTGTTTAAATATTTAATATACCATAGCATTTTTTTTTTGTAAAAGTAACAGTTTGCATAGACTGTGCCAATGATAAAAAGATGGTTAATTCATTTGAAATTTACGTAAATTGCAACATTGGTGAAATGAATGTTTCTCTTTATTCCTCATTTATTCGTCAGTATCAATTTAATATATAGTTACCTAACTCTTAGCTAACGAGAGTTTTTCTTCAACATAACTTCAAACTCAATACAACATTTTAAAGCTCAATATCCTAGAAACAAACTTATTTATTAACATATAATTATAGTACTGTTTCGTTAATTGAAAAAGCCATCGTTCGTAGAATTCCTATATTAGAAATATTTGCTTTGACTCAAATGAAATTCTCGTGACATTAAGAGTTGCGGCGGGAATTCGCCTCCGTATATACAAGAGAAATTGTTTTCGTGCTTGAGTAGGTGTATTTTGATATTGTTCATAAAATTTAAACTATATTTCTTGATACTTTATTAGATAAGTATTTATAGTGCTTGTTATGTGATGATTTTTTAATGCATTTTTTATGTGCTGTATTTATATTTTTTATAATACTTGCTTCTGAATCTATATGTTTAAATAATTTAATTATAACAATGATGAAATAAGATAAAAATTATATTACTGTCATAATATTGGTCAGTTCCGTCTTCCTGACTAATAAAATCATGTTCCGGACCTTTTTCCCTAAAGCCTTCAATTTACATTTTCGCAGAAACACTTTGCAATAATTAATGAGAATAATGTCTTATTTACAGGTAAGAGAATCGATTTATGCTCCAGCGAATCACATGAACCGCACCGCGATGGTTTTTATACGGTATGTTTTTTCTTTTTATTTAAAAATATACATAGTTATTTAAATTTTCGTTGTACGAATACACGATATACAAATTGAATATTATTACAATTCTATGTTTCGCTCATACAATATTAATTCTTGCACATTAATTTAAATATTCATACAGATATATTGAATGCAATATTAGTTCAATTGATTAATTGGCGATGGAAATTTGATCTGTATTGTCGGAAAATGTCATTTAATTTAATCGTTTTATTGAGTATATATCTATATCTTCTATACAATATTGTTTATTAATGGATCAATATGGACAATCTTCTCACAATATGACATTAGGTTTATTCACTTTAATTATCAATGGAAACACAACTAACGAATCATTGAACAGCTTTTACCCTGACTTCACAGACGTAAAATACGGAGTAGTTTCAATTATGTTACTATACATATAAATATTTCTTCCTCTTGAATCAGTCTATCTATTAGAAAAACCTCAATTAAATCTGTTTCACATAGGGTCATACAGAGAAAGACTTTATTTCACACTATGTATTGATTAGCAAGTGAGGATCGCTAAATATCTCTTATCCCTTTATATCCCTCCTTGTATGTGCCTCATTTTATATGTTATATTCTCGTCTTTGGGAGTAAAGCGTGCACTGTGTAAATCCGTCAATACAGCACAGTGATAAAGTTTCAAAGCATATTGACATAATCTTAGATCAACGTAAATTCGCATACACGGACGTTTGAACGTTTATGCTTTAGGCTACACCGACATTCGTTGTTATTTGCATCTATTTGGCCGCAAAGCTTTATGGTTGTTGAAATTCAAGCGAATTTAACGATGATTTCAATGCTTTTTGGTATATTTGAAAGCTTGTAATGGCATGACATTGCTGTTACACTGTGGAGATAGTAATGGCCGGTTTCGAATTTACTTTATTATAAAGAAAAAAAAAAGATTTGGCTTGTGTGCCAGCGCGGCCCTAGCTGTTATAACGCTGCCTTAATATAGTCGTATATATCTTTTATAACGCTGCCTTAATATTGTCTTATATATCGTTAGTGTATTAACTGAACGCAACCATCTCTATTGTTTTTGCATTTAGTTCCTCTATCTATGTGCCACTATGCTCATGTCCTTTTTCTTTCGGCCGGCCCCACGAGAAGCATTGTGCTCCGTAAATAAACTAGTGCTATTGTGAAAATCCATTTGTTTAATTACCGCACACTACAAAAATCCTTTAATTTTCCATTAAGAATGAGTTTTTGCTGACATTTCACAATATTGCACTGCTTTCGTATATATCATGAAAATTGAATAATTTTTCATATTGAATAACGGAAATTTGTAGTGAACATCAAGACGATTGCGGTTCAGCTGGTTCGAATCAATGTTTACAAAGAAACACGATGCATAATAATCGAAGTTTATCAACTGTGAAAATGGGGCCGCTGTGTATTACACGTAGCGTTTTGTATGCTTTATCGTAATGCCATTAATGGAAATAGGTTGAATGTTATCCGTATGGAGGCTTGTGTAAGCAATGCTACGATGCTGATTTGATTGTATTAGCGAATTTATTTCAGTTTCTTAAATTCTATTAGAATAACACGCGGTACTCTATGGGTGGGTGGTTGAAAATAAAGAGTAGCCTATGTTTGTATTTGGTTTAAACTATTTTCATTGCAATATTTGGAGAGTGTACAGAGCTGTATTTATAGTTATAGTAATAGGTGTCCTAATTTCTTAGTAATGTGTATCAGAAAAATGTATTGATTATTGGATAATGTAGGGATCGCTTAGCTTTCCCCAGTTTCTTTTTCCTTTTTCTTGCGTCAAAATTTAGACAGTTCATAGGTTTTATCCGCATCGGAGTTCCCTTTCCTGTAGGGAGTCCGGTATAAAAACACACTATTTAAATAATATAAATCTTACATTTTTTATCGGGTGAACTTCCTTAGGACTATCTTTTTATCAAATTTCATCGAAGTCTGTTCAGTACATAAACTTAGTTTCGCATTTAGAAGACTTAAATTCGCGGGCAGGATACCTAATTGCGTTGAATGAATACTTGAATTTACTGTGAAGTAACAAGTACGAAATAGGATGTTTATATGGTCGACCATCGAATATTATGTTTCCTTTATTTATTGCTTTCGTTCTTTCTTAGCGTATATTTTTCATCCTTTTTGTGCGACTTTTCCTCGTTTATAAAACGGAATAACAAACATGTTTGTTGAGTTCCTTCAGTGTTCCGTTTTCACAGTTTATCTCGATATGATGTACATGTCTCCGTTTGCGACGTTCGTTAAAATATATTGGATTTTATACATAATATAAGTATGTATAGCCATAAATAAAAACCTAACTTTGCATATAATGGTGCGGTCTTTTTTGTCTTTGATTTATTACAGCATGCATTTGATAGATTGATCTTTCGATAACAGCTGGCTCTGATATTGTACCTTTTGATATTTATTGGAACTGTTGAACTTAGTGAATTATATATTATATGTGAACTGGCTGCGAACACCTGTTTTAAACACATTCAACTCAATGTTGATACATATGTACCGCGCAAGTGGTAGATAATACTCAAATACTCAGTAAATAGGCAACATTTCGTTTGCTCTTTCATCCGATAAACCATATTACGGTGGGCGAAGTTTATCAAAGTTTCCCGCGAAGTTTTTCGAATAGCGAACGACTGGCCAAGTCGATCTGGATTCAACTATTTTTAGTTTGTGCGGACGTAGACGGAAAACTAGCTGCTATAGTGAGTTGGTCTGTTCGCATCGGCCTTTGGCCTTGTTCGCATAGAATATTTGATGGTAACTCTATTGGGAATTTATAAATGAATCGGTGTATGGATTTTTAATATTGGCCTGGAGATGGATGTGGGTGAGGAACGTAGGAGGATGTTAATGATCAGAAAAAATGTATTAGTATGTAAAAATTGTTATATATCGTTTATGTAGAGAATTATAAAATAATGATTATTACGGTATCCATTCTACAAATACGGCAAAATAATACTGTTTAAATAGACACGTTTCATATGACAAGAAATCATTAAAATAAAATACTATTGCATTGAATTCATATCGGCTATTACAAATATATACGTGCACAAAATCTCGTAGCAATTATGGAACAGCGACAAGGTTACAATGTCGTTTATTTATGTATTATCAGTTTATCTCTTATCAACGAAAATATAAAATCGTAAACATTTAGGTATGCCTCCTCCGACCGTTCGTGCATTGGCGGCGATATCAATTACATCATGCGAGTATTTTGTTTGATCGCAAATGAAACTGAAAATAAACGTTCCGTCTGTGTTCTGGTATTTAGGAAACGCGCTCTTTTCTTGTTTTGTTCTTTTTAAAAACTGAACTGTATGGTGAGTTGAAGATTGTGGGATGTGGGGTAGATGCTACATCTGTTTCACTAATAGATTTCCTTTACGGACGAGTAGGTGTACGAAGCTTATCTGTTTTACTAGTGGGGAAATCTTACATAGTAACCCATGGCTCTTCGGGAAAGGGGCCGTGGATTGTGTCCGATTCCTACCTACTAAAACTTCACTGCGTTCCGTCTAGCCGCTTTAGTGAAGGGGCCTCGGGAGCTGGTTATTCGGCGTCCGCGACCCTACCTAGTGTATCCTATTAGACTTGAGACTTTTCCAAACCTTTAAACTGTATTTCTGTTTAAAATTATAATGCATTTTGGTAATAGCGATGGTGGCTCAGTTGTATCGAGAGTTCGAGACTAGCGTGCAAAAAATTTAATGATTTTTGCATTTGTCTCTTAACTCCAATATAAAAACGTGTCTACTACATATTATATGGCCTGATCATGATGTAATTTGTTTAGAAACGGTGTTAGAATAGAGATAGCCATGGTACAGAGTAAAACAGTTCCTGAATGAGGTTGAGACAAAGTTATCTCCCATCGGAATATATCGAGGAACAGCGTGCACCTGTGTTTGTGAATACACTTTCGTCCTATTATAACTTTTATGTTAACTAAGCTATGTTGACTGCGTGTTATGGCTGATACTCTGTTTCGACGATAATGAAGTTTTAGGAATAGTTATAGGGGTAATTCTGTTATGGAGAGTAAAGTTTGTTTTTTGAGTTTTGGAGAATCGATTTCCATAGTATAATCGGCTGGGATCTCTGGAATAAAGGGTATAGTTTATATGTAAAATAATTTTGAATAATACTGGCGTGAGGATATAGGCAATATTTAATTGTACCAATAATCGCTTGCACCCATTTATCTTTATTATGTAAAAGATAACATTACTCGAATGAAAGCGATAGTCGATTACAACAAGTGTGAATTAAATTTTGAGAACCTTGAAAATGTATATATAAGAAATTATTATTAACATCTTTATTACTAACAACTTAGCATAATATTTCCCAGAATAAAGAAAAGCGAGTTCTATTGGCATGCAATTTAGTTCTAAACTTTCTAATACTTTTCAACAATAATTCTGGGGACACAATAATGTTTCATACGTTTTTTGTATTCTTTGCTACAATAATGGCTAAGACAGATTTGATTCAAGGTCAGCTGATTATCAAGTTAAACAATGCTATCGAAAACATACTCCATACAGTTCACTCGTTTAGGAGCTTTGACCACTGATATAACATTTGGTTTGCTTACATCCTCGCACATTTTAGAAGCGTTTTAAATTGTACCAGACATTATCCTATTCCAAGCGGAAAAATCATTTAAAAATCAGTTCAACTGTTCTTAAGTTATATATTGTGTAAATACAGGATTTTTTAATTATGTATTTTATTATAGCTAGATTAAAATGTAATGGCACGTTTATAACACGAATTGATTTGAATTGTCGACATAGTGTAATATTGGAAATACTAAAAATAATAACATCCGATAATTCATAGAGGACGCTACTTTCAATAGGTACACCGCGCTGGATTTAGATGATAGTTCAGAAAATCGTATAAAGGTTTCACCCGTTATTCTAATGTGACGTTTCATTTCGTTAGTGAGCACTATCGTTTATTGTAGGTTTACAATCTATACTTTTATAATACAAAGCTTAAGATTTTGTTTGTTTGAACGCACTAATCTCAGATACTACTATATATAAGACAGAATAATATAGTACAACTTAGTCATTATCTTATAGCATGTTTAATGCTTCGGTTAAAAAAAAGTATTTTTTATCGTTACTATACTATTTGAGTAATTTAACAAAAACTGGTTATTGAAACTGGTTATAGAAGGCGAACAATTTGGGTATTTCTTTTTAAGCTATTAGTTTGACTTCTTAATTTACCGATACTCTTGCAATAGACCTAGACACACAATTTTAGTTATTTGATTTGAAAACATAATTTTTTTAAATGCCATCAAATAACTGTAGATTCTGTAATACCTACATAATAATAAATGCAGATTCTGTAGTACCTACTAATCCAAAATTTGTAGCGATAATATTTTAGTTGTGTTTCATGTGTTTATAGATTTTAAGAATGACGGATTTGAATAAGACAAGTATTCGAAGTCCTTGTCTAAATAATATAAATTTGAATATACGGCAATATTTGAATTTCGTCGCATGCTTTGATGTTATTCCGCGACGGCTTTTTGCTATTATTTGAAGTGGGTAAATAATTGTTTAGGTGCTTTTATGTTTGAATTCTATATAGTTCCTAATTGGGAGGTTGTTTTGACTTCGCCATGCTTTTGTGTCATGTGTGTTTGTTACGAAGAGATAACAAGTTCAGTAAAATATTACGTTAAAACTGAACTTTTATCATAGCGGGCGACTGAGCTGGTGCTGTGGTTCACCTGATAGTAAGCGTTCACCACCGCCCATGAACATTTACGGGTAGTTCCTCTGCGAATGCGCTGCCCCTTTTTAAGGGGTAAGTGAGTGGAGGAGGAATAGAGTAATTTAACTTGTTATTTTTTCATATCCTAGCGGGCGACTGAGCTGGCGGTTCGCCTGATGGTAAGCGAGTGGCGGATGTGCTCATGAACATTCACAGGTAGTGCGTTTGCGGATGCGCTGCTCATTTTTAAGGGGTTAGTGAGTGGGAGTGACACCTGGAAAGAATTCATGGACTGGGGCGGGAGGACTGAGGAAAAGGAATCGGGCCCAATTGTTCTAATTTATCCACATGCGCTCGGGGAGAGTCGTAAGATTTTCCAGTGACATGAGCGTAAGTAAGTTGTTCATCGGATATGATTTATCGTAAGGCACGGTCACTGACGGACTCACAAAATAACACATTCTTCTTGGTTCAAACGGAGAATTTGTTTAGGATTAAAACTTTTCTCTGTATAGAAGGCCGCGTGAACATGAGGCCTTGGATTAAAAAATGTTGATTGATATAGTTCTTCATCCCCTTCTCATCATCATCTTCATTCCCTTTATATATATCAAGACAATTTACAATAATCTAGACAAATGAATTCGATATAACGCATGTGCCCCACAGGCCACAGAAGGAACAGAATGATCTACTAAATTAAACAGCCCTCATGCAAACATTTTTTTTATAACTAAGCGGTCTGTTTAGAGCGCGGCTAATAATATACAGTGTTTATATTCTCTACGAGCAGCACGTGTTGTAGTGGATGCCCAGTTGGGTATGTGGAGAGTGACGAAAGGTAGGAAACCCCCCCTATAGTGGGGTCTTGAAAGAGTCAATATCAATATGTTATTACTGTTTTTTTACTCATTGTGAGTTTTCTGTTGTGAGTGATGTAAAATAAAAAACTATTTATCTGGTATGAAAAAAATGCCCTGTTATCGAAATTTCGTAGTTTCGAATGACCTTTATACGTGAATTTAGTTCAAATTATTTAAATAATTCTTTCACTGATGTCTCCGAGGAAGAACGTACGACTCCAGATTTTAAAATCGGACCAAAAGACGACAATTTCCTCTCAATCTAAAAAGAATCACAATGGAGTTATTGCACAAGCACAAAAAAATAATAATTAAATGTATATAGGTAAACATAATTCAAAATCCCCTTTTTTGGAACATCGCTAAAAGATACTAGTTATATGAATGAAAGGGAGATATGTGTTGAGATATGATAGTGTTTCATATTTTTTACTTTTATACTTTTAGTGTATGATCGATCACACGCGGATAGTGTAGTGCTTTTCTAGGTATGTCTATCAACGTCATTAGCTTAAGGTACGTACACATACGACTGGCAAGAGCCACACAGCAAATCATTTATTCTATGACCAAACCCGGATAACCTAGTGTAGCCGAACCATTACTGATACGCAATATAATAAATTGGACGCAGCATTCCGTATTACAAGTCTTTATTGGACGGATGCCAAGCTAATTTTTTAAATTGCATAAATATGTGCGTCAAAAGTTACTAGTCTGAGTGTAGATCATAAAATGTCTAGCAATGAAATGTTGATACACACGCGAGTGGAAGCAATACGTTCGGTTCGACCAATGCTAACGATTGAATCGCCTTTTACTGATATGATATTTTATCTCCTACGCATTGTCTACCTGTCCCACCGTAGTTGAATCTTTATTAAGTCAACAAACTGTATGCCTAATTTGAAACGCCTCTCGATATGTTTGGCATCAACAAAAAAAGCAACGGTTCCTTACTTCGTTTTCTATACGTTCACGGTAATAATGAGATAGGACAAGCAGTGTTAACATTGCGCCTATTCACAGTCCTCTTAATGACCGTTATCGCAAATCAATGATTAATTATCCGCACAAAATGGCAGAGTGCGGTTTTCGCAAACATTTAAATTAGGCACCGCATTAATTGAGTCAAATATGGACCGGACTCGTAGAGCATAGCTCGAATAATTTAATTAGGCTATCGGACGTCCCCCGTAAAGGGGTTTACGGTTAATTAATATTGTCATACAGCATTTTGACGCGGTCTAACCCTCCCGTAGGCGAGCCACATAATGCGGTTTTCATAACTAAAGTGCAGTGGTTCTTGTGTTTGGTTTTATACGTGGGTGATGTGAATAGTTATGAATGCGTCCGTTATTTGATTTTTCATGCCATGAACGCACCATTCGCAGATATAGATATATATACATATAGCCTATGACACCCTCTATTTCCTAACATTCTCCAGACAGGAAAATCATATCATCAAATCACTCTTTTGCGACGTGAAAAACAAACAAACCCTATATATATAATATCAGTAAGGATTTGTATGGAGTGTGTTGCTGTCACCTGTCAGAATGCACATGTGTGAGGCTAGTGGGATATTTCTTTTAGGATTTCATCGTGGTTGCAATGAACGAAATGCATTTTAAATTCATGTATTTTTGAACTGCATCGTCAATATGCTTTCCTATGCTGTAATTATATTAAAAAAACATGTCTTATAAATTTATTGGGCTTTACTTAAATAAAATAACAGGTATCTTTAAAGTACTAACTGGCGCGGACGAAAGGTATATGTTACAATCAGGTTTGTTTACGATAATTAGATGTTATGCGCTTCAAAAGGTAAGCTTCGACACACAGGTTCCTGTCGTTAACAAGTAAATGTTAGGGGATAATGTGGGATAAGAGTGGGAGTTTTTTTTTATATTTTAAGATATTAATAATTTAAGATAGAAATAGAAATGCTATTTTTAACATTTTACAGTCCAGTATCGAATCCATCTAAAAATATATGTGCATTCTAGTCGTTCGGTCTACTTCTGGATCCAGTGCGATAATTTTAATGTGAATGGAATAATGTAGGCGATACAACTCCATTCCAGTACTGGAATGGGTTCCCGCGGGATCACTGGACTGGAATACTGTAAATAGGGCTTTGTGTGTGCTTAAGTAAATTTAAGATAATATTACGTGTAGCGTCAACGTTTCATATTAAAGACATTAAATAATATAACTACGTTTCCTATCAATTTCTATATAACAAATCGTCACAATGCTAATAGCGTATTTTTATCTAAACCTAAGTATTACTGAAATGTATAATTTGCAGAATCTAAATTTTCAGCGTACTATGTTCACCTGTCTCTTTTCTACGCGTGATTATCGTATGTTCCGTCCTATTTATTTGTTTGGGGCCAAGTTGGAGGACTTGATGCAGAACAAATAACAATGGAATAACAACGGACTGTAAAATGATGTACATAAAGGTTGTAAAGTGTATATTATTAACAATATTATGAATAACATTATGTGGAATGAGCATTGGCTAGTTTATTCTTTCAAAAATGGAATTGGATGTATAAACGGTTTCGGATCTTTCATAGATTATGTTACAGAAACCAACAACGGGGGGACAGATAAAAAATCTTCAAAATAGGTAGATATAGATTAAATACCTGCTTCCTTTTGATCTAGTAATACGTGGTTGGTGACGCAGATTTTAATACATTTAGGAAATTGAACTATTCAATGCTTGTAATGTTAACATACATTCCGATAAGGATGTTTTCGATAAAATTCAATGTTTTTTTTTTTACGTCGAGCAGGAGGCAGACAAATTATATTCCATTAGAAGTCGATTTTTGACGTTAAATATTATATTATTAAAATACAAATAGGTTACATCGCCCGCGTCACCCCTAACAAAGGCCATATCATTGATGAGTCAACAACAAAAATACCACAGCGATTTCAATGTTATATTACATACTTGATGTTTACCAATTTGAGTTCAAATTCGTGGATAACAAGTTATTTTTGAATGATTCAAAAACAGAGTTCGGCGACAAATGCATTCTCAGCTGATGCGTGTCCTTGACTCGAAATATATATAAATTAAATTGTTTTCTCAAATGTTTGTTGTAAATAATGTGTTTTGTTGTTTATTACTCTGATCCATATACTAATGGTGTATATTATAAGATACGAAAGACTGCAATAGTTCGATTAATCACACAATTACTTTTATTTTTAATTATGAGTGTATTTATTTGCTAAAAAATGTGTATAATGTAATATACCAGGTATTTGTGTAAGAATTAAAACACGTGCTCTCTGTCTAAAAAATATTAAACAATCATCTATAATCTTTTTAAGTTTTTTGTATGTTTTTTTATTTTGTGTTTTTTTTTTTGTTACGTTTCACTAGACTTTATTTATCGATCAATTTAACCATGTTCTATCACGGATTTATTGCTGTTGCAACGTAATTAAGTCAGCTTTCAAGCGAATTGAAGCATTCGATATTTAAGTTTAGAATCCCTTTTCTGATGTTGTTTTTTTGCCGTGGATTAGCTTTATCTTTTATTGGTAATTGAAATTGTGTGAATGAATGATATAAATACAAGAGAATATATGTCGTAAATTATAATATTACTAGCTGCACGCTTCGGCTCCGCCCGGGTTGTTATTTATCGTAATTAAAATTATTTAAACTATCCTATCTCTCAAGTTGGATCGAACTGCACATGGTGTGCGAATTTTATTATAATCGGTTAAGTGGTTTAGGAGTCCATTGAGGACAAACATTGTGACACGAGATTTATATATATTAAGGTGTATTAGAGAGCTATTAAGATACGTTGAAGTTAGTAACATTTTTTTTTACATTTGCTACGTAACCAATCTGATTCTTGTTTTCATTTATTATTTCGTTTATGTTAGTGTAGGAGTTAGTAGTTTTAACTAACTTTATTGTCTGAGCTGTATCATTTCATTTCCGTATTATGCGACCTTAAAACATGCAGATATTTGGATGCTGTATGTTATTATTTATGTGGGGTATTATAAACAATTCAAGAAATGAGAAAAATGTTGTTTATGTTTAATGAGGGAAAAATGTGTACGTCTTTTTTGTATGATATTCAAATCCGCAATCGCCTATTAGCAACGACTACTACAACGCCTAAAGCGGCAAGCAATATCCAATTTTATTCCCTTCGAGACTTTATTGTCAACAAACTGAAACTGCGGGAGGATCAATTAATCTCTGTCAAAATGCATACGAATCCTCGGGATATTTTCTATTCGTTACTCAATATTCGTAATTGATGTGCAGAACGACTTTTTTCGTATCTGTTAATTAATTTAAACCTTATTTTTATTGTTTTTAGCTCTATGTGGGCATAATGTGTGTCGTTATTGGTTGTGGGCCCGGAAAAGGGTTTTTTTCTGGGAAATACGGTAGATTATGCAGCGCTCTCGTCTTTCCGCCTAAAGCAGTACACCGGAACACGGTGGAACTTTGGAAATTAACTCCGAAAAAATACTACATAACCCCTTCCTACTCCCGGACCTTTCGTTTTGGGTCACAATGTCTATGCAAGATTACACCACCTACTTAAAAAAGTTTAAAAGTCAAAATGCATGTTATTACCTAACACTTCGCAACAGCGAATATAGCCAATTAAGCCTGGCTCAATTATCATTCCGCAGTTGAATTGCTTCAGAAATTAAGCTTAAATCACGTTATTGTAAACGCATATAGACAATTGCATCGAAGGTCGTCTCGGAGACTGTCTAATTGCGTTTTCAAGTGTAATGTTTGTATAACCTACTTACAGAAATAGTTTTGTGAATCACTTAGGTATAGACAAGCCTAGAAACAACAGTCTTTTGAATTTAACTCAAATACGTCCGATTCTATTCTTGAAGTGGAACCCCCCTTTTATACGAACTCGTGTAGTCCGGCATCGATAAAAATCTCTAACCGATTATCTTCTTTGTTACGGCTGTGGCCTTAGTTAATCGTTATTATAATTTATTTACTTATCTATTTATTTTAGGTTTATCAGCTGTTGTTGCATAAACAATTTCTCTCAATACAAAAAATAAGTTGAGTATTACACATTATGTGCACAACAATTAAAGATAAACCCAACATTCAGAATAAAAAGAAACAATTATAACTAAGGTGATATTGTTGTTAGTAATAATAATATATTACAATACGATTGTTTTATAAGTAGACGAGAGATTTGCAGACTACGTCTCTAAGAAGAGCTGAGGCATTTCAGTCCTCTATCGCACAATGCTATTTGATATAAGGCCCGGGCCATAATGTACCTCTATTAGACATAAAGTCCAGGACACACATCCAGCCGCTATTTAGCCGACCGAGAGTGAGTATACTAGCCGTATTACTCAACCGAAAGCGGTCAGGCCATTGAGGTCGGACCATTGTTGGCGCTAAGTGGTCGATAATTTTACTGTTCTTTATGCAAATAGAGCTGCTGCGAATGAACGAGCGAGATTAGTCGTATAATGCTGCATTTACGGTTTGACGTCGGCGTGCATTCGAAATTGTGCTGGGTGATTTTGATGCGTTGATATGGGAATTGTGTTTTGTGGCGTATCTATCGCTGGGCGGAACGTGCGTTTGGTATAACGTGTGACGTCACTTTTGTGTACTCGACTTGCGCGTTTGTCGTTCAGTTAGCAGGAGATAAATTCGTTGGTTTTTTTAAGAGTTGTACGGGGTTATTAGATTTTCGATTGGAAGATTTTTATTCATAAACGAATTAAAAATAACATATCAAACATTTGTACATTATGTACATCTACTGTTATTTAAAACCATTTAATATCTCGATGAAAACAATCGCTTTCTAATAGCATCGTCGCAAATGACGTCATTTCGTTGAAGTTACAAAGATTCCTTCTATATCATGTTTATGACAACCCTAATAAAATCTAGTATAACACTGCTTAAAATGTACGTAACCTCAAATTGACACGGCGTAAACAGGTGAAGTTCGTAGCGAATGTATAAGACTTACATTAACACGAGTGCAGCAACCCTATTTACGAAGTGGTGCTAAAAATACATTGCTATCTGTTTCCCATCAAGCGACACGTTTGTCACGGCGGTCCAAAAAAGTGTAAACATTCCGCGGGCTTAATAGTAATGAACCTTTACATTTCATTATGAGAATACATACGTGCCTATGTTGAAAAATGTTCAAAATCTTTTTGTGGTAGTTTTTTCATAGTATTATATGTAGATATTTTAATTAGAGCTAGTGGGTCGTTAGATGGTGGCGATCACCACAGGTCATGGAAGTTTCACGAGGCGTTTGTCCTCCGCAAATTATTAGGGATAAAGAAGGGATTTGAGAAGGGGTAAAGGAAAGACTATAAATGTAATATGTACCTGTGTCCTATATCTCTTCCGTACTCATTGTATGCGACAAACTAAATAGCATTCACATGTACTATTGCACGCAGATCTTCTATTTAGGTATGGTTCCTTCCACAATGAGAGCTAGTCCTGGGTTCGATACGCACATTAGTTAAATAATTTAAGACATTTACATCCTATTGACTGTGTATATAAAATGTATATATAGTATTTAGAAATTAAATTTTTCTCCGCTGTGCCAGCCCTAACTATATCCTGTGTACTCTAAAATTAATAGACCCCTCTTAAAACTCAGCTCGTACGCGTATGCGTAACGTATGCGTGCGATTATATAAATACGGATGTAAGTCTATTCAGCATTGGGAAAATGCTGACCGCTAATTATTGGGTTAATTGTTTTTTTTTTTCTGAAGAGTTATGCGTCGAATAGATGCGTTTAGCTCGCATTGGATGGATGAATTTTTAAGTTTATTTGAATTTATTTCGAAATTCAAGTGACTGTGAATTGCAGGAAGAATTGGTGAAGTTATATGTGGTTGATTTTAAAAATTTATATGAGAAATGGTGCATAAATCAACTATGTACCAGAAGGAATGTTATTACTTAGAGTCTAATTAAGTAATAGTTGGGGAGCCCAAGATGTTAAATGTGTATTTACTGGAGCGTCTCGGAAACCTACTGGAATTTGCAGATTAGATGATAGCAAAAAAAGTCCTAGTTTTTTAATTTTGGCGGTGGAGAAAAGTTCTGTTTTTTACTTATTGCTAAAAAAAACACGGTATAAATAACAAAAAATACACAAGTAGGTACGTTAGATTTTGATATTCATATTTCTCTAGCATATCACTGAAAATAAAATATACGTTATTCTTATGATTTATTTGGCAATTTCGAGGCTATGAAGAAAGGGTAAAATTAAAAAAAATATAATATGACTCGAGCGCGTCAGATTTTTACAAGAGAAGGTACCTTACCTATTGCTAAGTACCTCTAGAAAGTGTGAGCAGTTAATGGGCTGCCCTACTATAAGGACATGCCATAATATATAAAACACGAGACTAAGTGATTCTCTTATTCTATATTCTATTCTCTCTTATTCTTCATTAAAATGTTCTTCCATTACTATGACTGAAATGTTGGTTATTTGTATACTTGTAGTGTTCAACACTTAGAATTGTCCACAAATGTCGCCCATACAATGTAATGGGATAGAGATAAATAAAGTTAAAAGAAATCTAAAAACCACTACTTAATTACAGAATCAACCAAATCGTCTCATTTTGGCCTACGTGAGGAAATTATTGAATTCTGGAATCCTGGTGATCCTAATCAGGCTGATAAGATTATACGAGCAAGCACGTCACGTACGTAGTGCAACAATGATGCACTTGACTTGCATTTTTATATTTTTGACATATTTAGTACGTAAGATGTATATTTCTTATTATTATAAGATTATGTATTCATCGATTACGGGCAAGAAGAGCACCGAGTCTCATTCATAAATACAAGTTTTACAATTCAGTTATTCAATTTTTCTTTAATATATTTATCACTAGCTTTCCGCCCGCAGCATCGCCCGCGTGGAATTCGGTTATGTCGCGCGATATGGTCTTAAATCTTCTAAAAAGCATGGTAGGTCCTTTTTCAGCGCCATCTTCATACTCAATTTCATCCAAATCATTAAAACCGATTTGATTTGAATAACGAACTTTCATACAAACTTACATCCCCTATTTCAACCCCTTCTACCCATTCTACCCAGTATTAAAATATCTCCATACTAAATTCCATGCAAATCGTTCAATGGATAAGGCGTGTTTATGTAACAGACAGGTTACTTTCGCATTTATAATATAAGTATAGTATGGATACATAAGTAAGTCCACAAGAACACAAATCCTATTGTATTGTCACCGACTTTTGGTATGTATACATAGTTTTAATGAAATCTACATACAGACGGGAAGCGACTTTATAATATGTAGTAACAAATATAATAGATTTATAAGTTTGTACAACAAATGCATTACATGTATTTTACTGTGAATCTATCCGTTTAAAGCGAGTCAAAATCGAGTCTAAAGGAGTCGGTGACATACAAATAGTTATAATAGTGTTGTTAAAAAATACAAAATATTTATCCGACGCTACAGCATTCAATAATTTAAGAATATTGTCGTATCTAGTATATTTTTCAAGAGCTGTTCCATGTTATATTGTGAAACCTTTAGTTTAGGGTCATTATTTACGGGTAAAGAGGTGACCAGCCTTCCGTGTCGACTGAGCGTATGTTTATTTCTGTTAACAACGGGGATCTAGGCTAGCTTAATAAGCTAAGTGGTAAGGTTTGGAGTTTATATTTTTATCCAATGATTTTATCTCACCTGGTTGCAAAAATTCATGTAGAATTTATAAAATTTGCCGTTACCAGTTTTAATTCATCCGTGGTGCTATTTTTTAACGATAGCTGCCGATTACATGTATTTTATTATTCAGATATCTTTGTATTACGTATCAGTAAATTTGATAGTATATTCTATTCTTTTCATTATTCCTTTTCAGTAATTGGGCAGTTTTGCCAAAAAGATTTCGGGAGTTTTAATTTTTATTAATTTGATTTTGGAATACTCTTTTCGAATTTCAACTTTGAATGTTCGCCGCTCGCGCCTCCATATTGGAAAAATGGCGCTTAACTCCCGGAAATAAACGGTAAACATCTTTTTTCTGACCAAAAATTGGACTAATTGTTGTATTTTTAGTGTGTTTTTAATGTCCCAAACATAGTAAGCATCTTTAAGCTAAGCTTATCATATCCCGCACCAGGTCATGGGGAGAGGGGTCAGATTATAAATTGCAGCAACATTTGGCAAAAAATTCACACGTTTTATGGGCGATAGCGGTATATTAATGCTAAAATGTCATGTTACTTAGAAAACACTGTTTCACATAGTTTAATGAGATGAGTAAGGAAGTCACTTTCTTTCGAAACAGGTTTACTGCGGAACACTCATTAGTGTTATAGTACTCATGTATGTTTCTTGTCTAGACTAGATGTGTTAATAGGCTGAAGGCTTGTTGGTCGTCGCTTTGCTTCGGTTTGTGACCAGCGAAGCGAGACCTCGTTATTGGATGTAATGCGTAGGTACAAGAGGTCAAGCTATAGTGGTTTGAATTTTAATTTTTGGACACAGTTTTTGGAGGTATTTAAAAAATGAATAGTCAATATAATTTTTTCGGAATTGCTTTGAAATATTTATACTTTAATAATATTTATAATTTTATACGATCATTTACTATATCTTATAAATTATGACAATATATTAATATACAAGTTCAAAAGTACCTACATCAAGAATTAATGATACGAAGAAGAAATGGAATCAATACAGCATTCATGTTTGCATCAGGTTAAGGTTTAAATATTCTTTTATATGTTCCTTTTGTATTTCAACCCATATTTTTCCGTGTACCTTCAAAAATTTGAAATGCAGGTACCTAGCTAGAAGTGCACTTTTTAAACATCATTGACAGACGTTGTCTATCCGTTTGTAATCAAATCTCACATCCAATTACACCCAGTTCCGAGGTCGACCTCGAAATTCCGTAAGTTCGGAATAAAGAATCCTTTATGGATTCAAGCTAGTTTTAAGAGCTGGAAGTTGGAATTTTAGAATTGGACTCGTTAGTGATATAAATGTGAAAACCTTGTTATTTTTATGGTTTATGGTTAGCGCTTTAGGGCTAGAGATCTACTTGAAGGATCATCAAAAAGGATTTATTTTGGTAAAATTAAAGTTGCAAATTTTATACGCCCGATAACGTTATATGTAACATTAGCTATAATATTAATGTTTAAAAGCGTATCTTTTTTTTTCAAACTCTTACTATAGTTTTAGCATAGTCAGCACCCGTTGTGTGGTCTGCTATTACCAATACAATAGTAACTCTCAAATTTTATGGTCTTTACAGTTCATCATATTGAAAATCGCATACGTAGATATCTATAGCATCAAATGTTAATCACACATTGTTCACAATAATGCGAAATAGCGAAACTCTTTTAAGCTGTTTAGTGTGGATCGCGCTAAAATCACCCGTGGTCCGAAAATGCTTTTATGAAAAGGTTTAACTCTGTTGCCATTGCATTCGGGATAAACTCTGTCGGGGTCAATTTATCACTCTCGAAAAGTTGCACAAATTCAATAAAACTAAGCCCCTTCGAAAATCCGGAAACACGCAAATAAACAGACATGCGTATTTTTAGGTGTATGTATGGATGGAATCGGATTTTTCGTGCGAATTTTTTATAGTTTCTGTAGGTGTGCATTTCAGTGCGTTTTTCTCTTTGTGATTGCCTTGTTAGTGTTGGTTCTATTTGCTGTTTATATCGGAGCGTATATTGTGCACGTGAATATAATTGTGTGATACAATTACGTGGAAATTATAGAAGCAGGCCACTTTTAGCATATATCTTTGGCTTCGTTGCATCTTCTAAATAATGCAGAGCTGTTGAAATATGTAACACTTTAATTTTTACATGTCTATGTATATGGTCGGAGTTTAAAGCGCTTTTACATTCAGCGTCCCTCATCGCTGGAGTGAACAAAAGCACGTCGCTATGGAAAATATGTTTTCAGTTATTGTTATCACGTCCATTGTGAATGTAATTTGACATGGGGTTAGCGTTCCGTCTCTTTCACTTTCAGTTCATTCGACCTGAGGTAAAGAAGGACAAAGTAACGGGTCGAACACAGATGAATTTTCACGAACCAATTTTTAATACAATTGTATTCTTTGACTGTACGCACACAAGTAATTTTTTTTAAAACAATGGCTGTTCGATTTTCAAAAGCAATCCGCCGCACACACAGGTAACGCTACGCACACATGCCCATGCCGTCCGTATCCAACAGCGGTCAGAACCGCGTTATGCCCACTGTAGGTATATTTTATTTCGCTCCGTATCATGGGCATAACTAGGTTAATGGTCGCGAAACGGCTGGTTCGCTGCGGCACCGTGAAATTATGCTGCATTTTAAATATTTCAAAGTGACGGATTATAGGATAGGTAGGTATGGTAGTGCGTAGATTTTTGAACTTTCTTACGGGTTAATATATTATGTTTTACGTCGCTGAAGTAAATATTAATCTACATACTATCTAATCTACATATATTATTGCATTCTTCTACAGTCGAGAATCGGTAGAGGTTTTACAGAGACAGATTCTGATAATAATTTTTTATTGGATGATTGGGATAGCTTGAAATTGGTTTCATGTAAACTTGAATAAAATCTACGTTCGGGGCGGGAAAAGCTCTCCGCTTTGACTTAAAAACTATTTGATTATAGTGTGTTTGTTGTTTTTTTTAAATTAGTTTTATGAAAAAATGTGCACGAAGATAGAAGACATAATTTATTGAGTGTTGGAGTCGAGTACGCTTTTACACGAATTGGGCGAGATGGCTTCTTGGAATGTAGCACGCCCCCACAGAAGATCGCCGTGAGAAGTATTATTTCGTTCGGGGAGCGAGGGAGCCGAAATCCTTTCCTTATCCTTTACCAGTTAAAAGTGGGCAACGCATTTGCAACAGCCCCACCCGTGCGAATGATTGTGAATTGATGGGCGGTGGTGATCGGTTACCATCAGGCGAACCACCAGCTCATTTGCCCGGTATTACTGCCCCCGAAAGGTTGCATCCAATATTTATTCTTTCACATTTGAGTATTACATATTGTCAATGTGGAATGTGAAAAAAAGAAAAACTTCATACGAATACTGTCACGTTTTAGTGCGTAAATATTTTAATTTACATAATACAGCAAACAATTTACCGTTTCGCACATTAGATTGTTTTATTCTCCGTTTCCGATTTTTATTGCTTACGAAATTTTCGCCATAGCGGGTAGTTTACATAAAAAATACCCTTTCGCATAATTCACGCGGGCATCGCAACACGGTGCTGATCATCATGATAGTCTAGATAAAACTGGGTCAAGCTCACCTTTATATATAAGCTAACACTATACAAACGTGGTATTTCAATTTTATATTGTGTATAACAATGACTTTTAATACACGCAATGTGAGGTTTTTTATTTCATCCCTTGATTCATTTCTGTTGTAGAAATGTGTTATAATTGAACATTATATTTTTATATATTTCACTTATTTTGAGAAGTGAAGGAGTGTCTGTTTGTTTGTTTGTTTGTTTGAACGCGATTTGAATCTCAGGTACTACTGGTTCGTTTTGAAAAATTCATTTTGTGTTAAATATTTCATCTATTGTGGAAAAATAGGTCTTCAGCGTTTTTTATATAAGTATATACAAGGTAACTCCCTTAGGTATTGCCTAGTTGCATACAACCAGCGATAACAATTCCATCTTCCTCAATCCCGTTAGAAACACAAAGCAAGGTCACCTTCGCCTTGTGGGACAGTTCGGTATAAACGTAGCGTCGTGGTCACCGTGCCGCGTCCATTCCCATAGGTATTTATTGCGTTCATAACCGCAATTCCCAGGCACACGCTCATGGCCACCCTACATAGCTTGAATCTTCCGGCAACTTTCACGGCCGAGTTTCGAAGTATCTCGATTCCGTGAAACGGAGAAACGCATTGTCACCGTATTGGTGGGGGATGTCCAAATAATTATTTGCTTTATCACCAATCAGGTTAAATTATACGCTCATAATAAGAACTTAAAGTAATTACTACACGAAGGCACCATAAAGACGTTGGTGTGTGGATGATAAAATATTAGATTTGAATACCTACGATTTATTTACATACACCGATAGAATTAACAAAACTTTTTTTTGTTTATAATATAAAGAATAAATCGCGTTTAAAATCCGTTAAAAAGTTTTTAATTGCTACTTGTGTTAAATTTGCAAAGGGTCTGTGAATAGGCAATTGTATTTAACCGACTTAAAAAACAGGAGGTTATCAATTCGATTCAAATTTTTATTCTTTTTTGGATTCGTCAAAACTTCTGAATGCAACGATATGTTAATTTTTTAATTGAAAAGGTAGTACCTTCCGTGTGGTCCTATTTAAATTTGAACTAGACGATGTATTTAATATTTAGTCTTATAGCAGACATGGAGCTTATTATTTGAAAATCTTTGTCCTTAATTTTCTATTGATGAACTTTAAATACACATATACACATATCTATTGAATTCAATAACATAAATGAAAAATCATAATGCAAATATACAAAAAACAATCCATTCTGACTGGATGCCTACATCAAAGTGGCTTTCTGTATGCCGAATTTGAGCCTGAATGTAACAGTAGTTTGGGTTGTGCGTTCATAGATCATCAGTTTAATCACCTTTGTTATATATATAAAAATGTATCAAACGTATTTAGAAAAATCTACCTCATCATAGCCTAATGACGGACCTGTGTCTCTGCAGTGGATATAAATATGGTTCAATGGCGTTGGATTTGAATAGAGAATAACCAAGTATAATCATTATTATTATAAAATTCTTCTAATAAAAATATAAAATAATATCCATTGCATGTCCATAAACAATAATCATTTATGTACACGCGAGCTGTAACAATATTATAGTACCTATCTGCTATCTCTCAAATAATTGTCAAGAAGAAATCACAGACGACGGGGCGACTCAAAAGCCCGCCAAAATGCCGCAAGGCCGAAACGTGTGGAATGTCATTTTGACAAGCCACAGACTAAAAGAGCCGTGTAAAGGCACAACGCGACGTGGAATTCGCTATTGGAACAATTGAATGCATTTTATAAAACCTATGACGAAAAGTTTTTTAGTGGTTATTATTGTATAACTTTTTTTATTGTGCGGAAACGGAGTTCGGACAGTTGGATTTGTTTTGAATAATGGTGAAACGATTTGGGCGCGCGCTTCGGGACGTTTTGATAGTTAGCGCGTTCGATATATAAGTGAAATGTTCGTTTTAAGTGACTTAGTATAAAGAAAGCTATGATTTTATAGCAAGAACTCTTATATTTTACTAGCGATCGGCCTCAGCTTCGCCCGGGGTACTATTTAGCCTAAAGCACTCCAGCGCACGAGCATAATCACCTGTGATAGAATTTTATCGAAGTTGATCCAGTTGTTGACAAGATTAGCGCATTCACATAAAAAATCTCCAGTTTTATTATTGTGGCGACTGATCCCATAGGATGTTAAACTAAATGTGAATCAATAACTAAAAAAAATATTTTATATTTATACTAGCATACCCGGCCACGCGTTGCTGTGGCTAAGTAATAATTTAACATATTAAGATTATAAATTACTGGGATAATTAATCGAAATAAAAACTGTCCTACATCTTAAGTTGGACCAAATTACACAGAAAATGCCAAATTTCATAAAAATCGGTTGAGTTGGTGAAGAGTTCATTGGGAACATACATCATGACACTGGATTTTTATATAAGTATATTAAGATAAAGAATAGGGTGGTGTTCAAGCCGCAGAACATACCACATGAAGTGTATATGATAATGATTTTTCAGATTTATCGATATATATATCTATATATATATATATATATATACTATAAAAGAAACTATTTCGACCCTTTATTTTCTTTATATCTATCCGTGTATTCGTAAAAGCTATCACCATTAAGTGAAATACCACCTTATCCCTATATATCTTTTCAACTCACACTCGGTTTTTAATTACGAACAGAACTCAGACGGCATTGTTCCGCCTTTTTTTTTATCTAGCCAGCGATAATGAACGGTGTAGGCTCTGTGGGTTCTATTAAAATAATCTATATCAAGATAACGATGTGGGGGGAGGGGGGGTTACGGTTTATGAAATTTGCGAGTATCTTATGGTTACCTCCAAGTAAGCGACAAATTGAGATTTCGTACGTGGTTTTCTTTTCTATATTTGATAGTTGGTTGGTTGAAGTGTGTTGTAAACGAGATTGTGGGTAGTGTGAGCTATTGGTAGTTATATGTTTGTAATAGTAGTGAATTATTGGCGCGCTTTTATTTTGCTAGTCCATCTACACTTTTTTTTTCATTAATTACCTACACAAATATTTTTGCAACTTTTCATTAATCGCAAATATTTATACGTAAATATGACGATGTATAGAAAACGTTTTGCAATTCAAAAATTTAAAAGAGCGAGTCTCTATTTGTGAGCAGTTCAAATTGAATAAAAATGCCGTTGACGAACATTCGAAGGCTCACAATTATATTTTTCTTAGTATAAACTTAACACAAGCTCTGTAGGACCCTGCATATCTAATAATTTCTAATCTACTTTTTATACGTATAATATTTTTTAAATATATAATTACTTAAAATTAATTGATCTAATTAAGTTCGAGTATACACAGTGAAATGTTTTTATGTCACAGTCGGTAAGAGAGCGGTAAAGTCGGTAAGAGAGGGAGGGACGCGTGATGGTAAGCGCTATCCCAGCCCATGAGCATCATTAAAACATACGGTATGGATTGATGAGAGAAGAAAGAAATTAACTTAGAAAGCCTGTGGGCCTCCGGGTCCACCACTCACTGTACGAAAGACAACAGTATTCTCATGCATTTGCACCTTCCCCGGTGAGGTGAGCTGGCCCAATTCTCGATAAAAAGGATTCAAATATCACAGTGTACAAGTGTCTATTAAATTGTCACGCCTTAAGGTCTCAACTGATGTTCATAAATTATACAGTTATATTAGAAGTATGTATGTGTGTATACGCAGTTTAAAACCTCCATAGGCTGCTCCGCGATGTTTTTATTTATATGATGTAAGAAAGCGCCGAAATTAAAAACTTCGCTTATAAATTAATACAGTAAATAAAATAAAGAAATTGTCCATGATCAAACAACACATTCAACATTGACACACAAAAGACTAACAAAAACTATTGCTCACTTTGTCCTGATATAAGATCAATCAGCAAAATAAAAATGCCTTTGCCCAATACGTTGGGTAAGGTGACAGGACTTGCACGTCCTAAGCTATATAATTTATAAGTACAGTATATTTTTGGCGAATGCGACTCATTTTACTAGATACGTGCTAAGACTATTTACTTGTAGTAATGGCCAATAACTTTCATCTCCAAATGAGATAAACAGTGCACTATAAAGTGGTGTATTTTGAGCTTTATGTTGATGGAAATAGAGGGTGAGATTATATCGTTGGTTGTACTGTTAGAACGCCTTTTATAGCCTGCGATATGACGTTGGTAGCGTTGCGATATCGTGTCGGGTGTACCGTGGCAGGGATTAGCAGGCTTTGTTACGAGAACTATTTTATTGAACATGTTTGCATTGTTTAGTTTGTGGAAGTTTACTTATTTATGGTGATGGGAATTATACGATAGATATCAATAATGAAAGAAATATTCGTATTGCAAATTTGACGTAAATTTATCAATTAAATTCACTACAATATTGTAAAGAAGTAGAATTAGGTAGGCAGGTTATCTGATTTTTAAACTATACAGCTACTTTATAAATGCATATTCTTAGAATATATAATAGTCACAATAATAGTAATATAATAGTATCAATACTATTACATATCAATACTGCTTAGTTTACGTAGTACGTTTTTTTAAAAGTATGACTACGTAGTTATAGTTTCAATAAAGCGTGAATGAAATGACATCTTATTCAAAATATCCGAGAATATTTTAGAATTAAACGTTTAATTTGCAGTACAACTTGCTATCCAGCAGACAAATGTAAAGCGTTTCTCGTGTATTCATAGACTTGATGGCCATTTTAATGAGTTATGCGTCGCCCGGTTGCTATAGTTACGGAATAATTTAACCAACTAAGTATATTCTCATAATGAAAATAAAAACTGCATTAATTATTTACTTGTATTGTATCCGTCTTGCATCCTTCTAAGAAAGTATTAATAAATTTCATCTTAATGCAGCCAGGACAATACATAAATATTTTCGTATGGAAACTTTAGTGTTTACTATGTGCGTTTTGGTAATGACTAAAACATTAATTGATCCAGTGATATGAGGAATATTTAAATATCACCTTAGTGAATTCGTTATAGTATAAAATAAAGATTATTTTCATTTCTCAATCAAATAATTTTGTAGCCTTATCTGTTATCTTATGTCAGTACCATACATTAAGGATTCTGATCTAGCATTATTACCATTAGCAAAGGCGTGCTGAATAGTAAAGAATTTCATCCGAAACACACTACAATAAAGAAAATCGATACGACTACAACATGTACGGATTGTCTCTAATCCGACGTCGTGTCGGATGTTGTAAACTACCTCGTATGTTTAGATACAATGTGCCCTACACCTTTGTGTTCCAACCTTGGTCGGGGGCATTGACCCCGCGGAACCCACGTATCTTGACAATGGTACGTGGTTGCCAAAACTCCACTGATGGGTTTTTTTATTCGGTTATTGTTGGCTACGGGTAATTGAATTGCAGAGAGTCTGGTATTCATTTATATGACGTGTTTATTATGATACTATTAATTGTCGTATTGAATAATTTTATTGAATAGTTTAGTTAGTGATGTTTTTAAATCAGTAGTTCACTGATTCAGTTGTGAAATTTTTATAAAAAGAGTAATTTTTTATTATGTCATGTTCGGGCAACTGAGCTGAGCTGAGCTAGTGGTTCGCCTGATGGTAAACCATCACCAGCGCCAATGAACATTTGGATAGGTAATGCCTATGCTAATGCGCTGCCCGCTTTTAATGGGGAAGTGATAAGAAAAGGATAGACAACTTAGAAAGAATAAATAGACTGGGCCGTCTACAATAGTTGATAATAATTCATACAAACAAATTTAAACTGACTTTAAAGTCAAGAACGACTGGTTAAATTATCGTTAATTTGTTGGATTTAGCTTCGCCCTTTTTGTGAAAACAACGAAATCTCATCTTATACCAGCCGCACAGTTCCAACATTCGCTTCACCCGCAACTTCTTTCCGCGTACGGTGAAGCTTCGGAATGATTTACTAGCTACGGTGTTCCCGAACAATTATGACATTGAGGACTTCAAGAAAAGAGCGTATATGTCACTGAAAGGCCGGCAAAACACGTGTAACACCTCTAGTGTTGCAAGTGTTTATGGGCGGTGGTGACCACTTAACATCAGGTGGCACGCCTGCTCCTTTGCTTGCTCAGCCATAAGAAAAGCAAGGTTATAAAATTGGCCTTTATTTAAATGACAAAGATAGTTTGTATATACAGGGTGGAATTTTGTTATATCACAAAAGAATGCTCTTAATGCTGAAGATGTCACGCAAAGAAAACACATCATTATTCTTAAAATAAAAAAAAAAAACTGCTCTCAAAGATTTCCGAAAATTTGCTTGTCGAACCGATTAAAATCTCTTAATACCTTCTACTGTTATTGCATCCATCGTTAGGGTTAATTGAAAGGATAAAATCTCTCTCACATAACTGATAAATCAAGTGACGGGAAAACCAAAAAAGAGAAAAAAAGTTAGTTACGGTCCGTGTTCACGGCAAACATTGCTTTTAATAAATATTCAATAAAAGTGTGACGATTTCAATAAAAATCACGTGCGTACGTTTCAAAAACTAATAAAAACGCGTCTGTGTGTGAGTTTTTCACTACATAGTATAGAACCAAGTCGCTTTCTCTGTCCCAATGTCCCTATGTATGCTTAAATCTTAAAAGTACGCAACGGATTTTGTTGGGGTATTTTTAATTGATAGAGTATTTCAAGAGGGAGGTTTATATATGTATAACATCTATTTAACTGCTATGAATTTAAGGCGTGCGAAGTCGTAGGCAAAAGCTACTTAAAACATATAATCGCCACACAGCCGAAAGCTACTGGGCCGATCGGGTTAAAATTCTTCAAATATAATATATTACAATAATACTCTCCATAAAAATACGCATTAATTAAGTAAATTATAACAGTAAAGTTGTTATTATTGTACGAGAATATAACTTAGTAGCACTTACCTAACTTTGTGTCGCATGTTTCAGCTCGCAAGCGCGAATGTGTCACTTAAGTTACGTACTTACTTGCCTAAGCGAAATATCGTGCTAACTTTATAACGAGTGTGATAAAGTAAAAACTTATAAGGTGTAATAATTAATGATTACATTGAAATGTACATAACAAATATGTACGTACATAGATTTAATTATAAGATTATAAACAATAAATGTCTTAGCGTTTTTTTTTACATCGATATAAATTTTGACCTTTTTTTATGTGATCGTCAATCTGTCTAGCAGTTTGACCGGTGTTATATAAGAAGGGATGGTCCGAAACGAATGTACCATGACCCATGAGAGGTTCTTATATTTCAGCATTTTATTTTAGGAGTTTGTTGTGTAACAGATTTCTTGCTTGATGATCTCAGTGATGAAAAATATGAACCCTTGTCCTGATAGTTTTTCTTTCAATTTTCTTTTATGTAGGTAATTAAATTAATAAATTCCCACCTACCTATGTAGGTACAGAGGTAGGTGAATTCCTTCGGTCTTCCTCTCGGTCTTTTCTTTGGTCTTCACAAATGCGACTCGACAGAATATACTGGGGTTTTAGTCGGTAGGCAATCCGACAAAACTCATTGTCTTTTCCCCGGGGGCCATGGGTATCTATGCTAGTTTTATCCACCAAAATAGGGGTCCTAGTGAATCGGACACATTAGGTGGCTCGTACCTTCCATGTATCCGTGTCAATCGATGCAAGACTATAATTACTCTTGTCTTTTATGATTAATTTCCCTGTGTAAATTGAACGCTACGAGAAATTAGGTTGCTTTTATAAACATCTGTATATACCTAACTTGTTACTACAGTAGTTACAGTTTGTACTAATTAATTTTAAATACTAAATTCACTGGATTTCATGAGGGGATTGTGTTGTTTGTTCCACCTAATAATCTTTTTGCACAAGAAGCTAAGCTTACCTCAAATTGTTAAAATAAAACCAAAATTAAATATGGCCACCAAGAAGGTAATATTAAAAAAAACAGAGGAATCGATAACCTTCTTCTGTTGACAAATCCGTTGAAAAGAAAACTATGCTAGAGATAATTAATTCACAAAACACATTAACTGCGCGATTCAGGAAACGCTATATCGTCAAGACTCAATTCGAAATTCGAACGAACTCCGTGCGGATACGAAATTTCAAGCGCGTGTTTTCGTCAACACAGTGACACATATTCGCATGAAATCCGTTGCGTTCACGGTTCAAGGA
Organism: Zerene cesonia; assembly: GCF_012273895.1. Classification (NCBI taxonomy): domain Eukaryota; kingdom Metazoa; phylum Arthropoda; class Insecta; order Lepidoptera; family Pieridae; genus Zerene; species Zerene cesonia. The sequence goes on along the minus strand of NC_052122.1, from coordinate 4,121,709 downwards.
ATACCAGCGTAGCGCAAATCCGAAATTGTCGACCGAAACGTAATACATTACGCGGTGGGGGAGAGTGTGGATGCTGGTCCGCTTTGATGTGGCTTAATTAAATAGCAATGTAATGCGTTTGGGATTTGCTGAGCCAATTTTCACCACTCGGACTTACAGCTTCAAGTCGAAATGACTCAATATTAATTAGTGTATGAGTATTTTTTTTTTTGTAAATTTAATAAATTAATTTATTAGGAAAAATAATAATTTATCAGATATTTAAGAAGTGCATACGAGCCCATATTATCATAACACTCAAAAATCACTACGCCAACTTTTTACAATATCAAAAGATATGAATTGAGGTCAAATTTACCCTTCATGAGAACTTGAATTAACGCCCGTGTAGAAATATCTTAAAATATGTTTTGTGAATTGAGTTTATTAGATAGAACTGGCTGCACCCGGCAAACGCTGTTCTGCCTTACTCTGATCATTTAGTGGTATGAAAAATAGATGTTAGCCGATTCTCAAACATACCCGATATGCACACAAAGTTTCATAAGAATCGGTCATGCCGTTTCGGAGGAGTATGGCAACGAAAACGGTGACACGAGAATTTTATATATTAGACTAGCTGACCCGGCAAACGCTGTTCTGCCTTACTCTTATTATTTAGGGCTATGAAAAATAGATGTTGGCCGATTCTCATAGATACCGGATAAGCACAAAAGATTTCATCAAAATCGGTCAAGCCGTTTCGGAGGAGTATGGCAACGAAAACTGTGACACGAGAATTTTATATATTAGATATTATTTGATTTGTTATAATGTGTTGTTTATTGGCTTGTGGTGATAAATAAATCTCGCTTTTTTCGTTACGTGATTAATTTTCTGTTCATCATCTCTCTCTCTCTAATATTAATTGTATAAATAAAATGTTATTGATATCGATTCGGGGTTTTTTGAACTTAATTAAAACTGTATTAATTAATTGATGAACTGTAGGCACAACCATTATATTGTACGATTCAAACTTCTCGAGGCCCGTGTCCTCTTCACGCTTCCTAGTTCATTCCCTTTTTTTTCGTCGTTAATCCTTTCCTTATCCCTTGCGACTTAAAAGCCAGTTACGCATTGGCAGAGGCAAACGTTTCTGGATTGCCCGCAATAACACAATATAAAAACGAAAAAAAAAAAAAAACGTGTATGTGCGATTCACACACGATAGAAGTGAAACTTCAGTAAATCGACAAAAGAATGAGATGAATATTTATAAAATATAAAATAGTATGTATATTTCTGTCTCATTCTTCGCTGGCTTCATTCTACTCATTTTTGTATTTGTATCTCTTACCTGTCGTTTTTCCGTTGCATAAGGTTTGAAATCACAACGATTCTAAAGAAGTTTCACTTCAAAAATGCATGGTTGAAATTATTTATCATAGTTTTTTCGTACGAAAAATGTATTCATTTATATATCAGCCGTGATAATAAATCCTGGTTAACATTCTGTTAGCATTCAGCAATGAAGATGAATCGACATGATGTTGCCAACGTTGCTTGTTGCAGAGTTGTTAACGCTTCAACATGCGTATATTCTGGACCAAGCGAAAAACATTTAAACTATTTCCAGTAAGATTGTTGTTCAACTGTTGAGCAACCAATGTTTACGTGTTTCGTGAAAACGAGGCCTTTAGACACAGATGACGTCAACGCTTAATCAAGATATGGACAATAATAGTATCGCCCCAGCAGTGGCGTAGCTAGAGGGACAAGGGCCCTGGTGCATAGGGAAAGAATCGGGCCCTCCTCCCCTCTTTCCGCCTTCCTCCCCTCTTTCAAAGCTGAGGTTAGAGGGCCCCCTGAGCTCCGGAGCCCTGGTGCACTGCACCACCTGGCCCAATGATAGCTACGCCACTGCGCCCCAGCTTATACTTAGGTCTTTAAAATATAGGTAACGTACCGGTGCTCTAATGGATTGATAAGACGACATAATGGTAAAATCTTGTCTATAAACCTAGGATTAGATATAGATTAGAAATATCTAGACTGCGATGAGCTAATGAACTTGAGTTAGACAAGACTGCGAAAGGTCAGGCTATGATTTCGAGTATATTTTTGTATGTATATTTCTTAGGTTATAGGGCCTAAACGGCGTATCGTATTTTTATGTGAAGCACCTGCAGCATGAAAATATTTAATTTAACTGATTTGTATGTATGTAGATTGTTTGTTCTTGTTTTTCTCTTTGCCGTAAATTTATATTTTGCAGTCAGGCTTCTTGATTTAATAAAAATCATTTTATTATTATTTGATACTTGATATAGATATATTATCATGTGATTACACAATAAACGACAACATATCTTGATGATAAAAGTGCATTGAACAAATCAGGAACGGAACAGCTATAAGGCATCCAATTTAAATATGTTTAAGTGTTAAACATTTTCTATCCCACTAATATTATAAATGCAAAAGTTTGTGAGGATGGATTTATTTATTATATATATATGTATGTTTGTTACTCTTTCACACAAAAACTACTGAACCGATTGCAATGAAATTTTGTACGTAGATAGCTGGATAATTGGAATAACATATAGGCAACTTTTTATCCCGACATTCCTACTGGATACAGACTCACGCAGATGGAACCACGGGGCGCAGCTAGTATTAAGTATATGAATTTGTTGTTGACTTAGATTAGGTAATTATCGAGTTTCTTATCGATTCATCTTAGTGGAAGCAACCTTCCGATTCGATGGTAGTTTAAAAAAATACTCATAAACTCTTGTAAATGAAAGCTACGCGAATGATAAAAAAACTTCATATTATTTAATTTATAAACAAACACCTATCTGGTTTTTAATTAAGGTGGCTTTAATATTACGTCTAGAAATTTCATTTAATTCAAAAATGTATGCATATATACTGCTGAAAGGATTATCTGAGATACGTTTTGTAGACTATTAATTGGGATTAATATATTATATACTACTTTTTTATCCGTGAAGCTGAAGCATACAAGCATTAATTATTATTTTATTCCACGAAGCGAATCTATAACTGCGGTTCTCGCACACTTAAGGAGTTTAATTACTCGTAAATATAAAGAGAAGATTAATTTCTGTAAGACTAAGGGACAATGTCATGATGCTGATCAAGACTCGTGTAACCATGTGTTTACTGATCGATTTTCTTCACGGACAAGTCGGTGAGCCCTCTGTCTGAGCCAGACGAAGACGTTTTGTTTTCGCTACCGGGATTCGAACCTATCACTTGGATCTTGCAAACGTGTTAACCACTGTACCAAGAGGGCGGTCAACATCACTTTATGACGTATATAATACTTATTCATGCTCTATTTACGACTAAGGCTGACAGATGATCTAAACATTAAGTATCGAGAAGTTGTGTGACTAACTATAATTAAGAAAGGATTTCGACAAACAGTTTTGTGTATTAAGAAATATTTTGATAAAATATTATAACTAGCTAGACTGTTTTCGGATTATCGTTCGTTGATCTTGTCTCGATGCTAAAATAATAAGTCGATATCGCTTTCCAGACATGCTACGAAATGGAGCGCTACCTCCGCGAGGAGCCGCGGGGCAAGCGGCGGGAGGTGGAGGAGGAGTGGGCGCCGACTCCCTCGCTGCCGCCGTCGCCGGCCAAGTCTCCGTCGCCGGCCAAGTCCCCGTCGCCGGCCAAGTCTCCGTCGCCGGTGTCGCCGGTGTCGCCGCGGTTGTTCGCCGTCAGCGCTGTGAAGAGCGAGCCGCCCAGTGATTCTGATGAGCCCAGGGGTAATATTGATATTCATTGCTCACTCACTATACAACAGTCTTCAATCTTTTTGGTCGGGCTGAAGTTAGGCGCGAGTGGATGTGTACATACAGTGGCATAGCGTGAACATTTGCCGATGGGATATACGCCGCCCCTTTATAGAGTTCTGTACCCGAAGGTTAAATTAAAATAGGACACTATATTTAAAACTTCGCTGTCTGAATATCTAAATATTTTATAGTTTAATAATTAATTGGCGTTTCCTCCTGCCCTCATCCGTATGCCGCCCGAGGCCATTGCCACCAGCCAACGAACCAAAATATAATTAAATAATTTGTTAAAAATAAATTTTATCGACTAAATATATGAAATTGTCGTATTACAAGCATCTGATATTATTCGTTTTTAGTGCCGATGGTTATAACCTAACTAAGAACCCGCCCTGGCTTCGCACGGGTGCAATAATACATGACGTATAAACCTTCCTCTTGAATCGCCCTCTATTAAGAAAAAAAGACCATCAAGATCTGTTGCATAATTTCAAAGATCTAAGCATACAGACACACAGACGTCGGTGATATTGTATTACGATTGTACATGTCGGTCGGTGACGTCACATATTTGCAGTTCTCTTATTTTCGGCACAACCACGACTCTCACCCGAGAGGCCTTGCGCTGATTGTTAGCATCTGATTCGCCTGAGTCAATATAACCGTTTAAAACATACTACCAATGTAGTGTTATGTTATCTTTGAATATATATTATAAGCAGCTTAGTATGATAATATAATAATATGAAAGTTGATTTCTACATCTTTTAAGCGTTATTTCGATTTAAAATCCCGCCAAGTGCGAGTCGGACTCGCGCACGAAGGTTTATCATTATCTAATAAAGGGAAAAAATGATATCTGCTTTCTGAGTGCCCTAAATATTTGTTATATTTGGAATTGTATTATGTTTTTACTCTTTGTTATAGCGACAACATAAATACGTCATCTGTGAAAATTATCTACTGTCTAACAATCACGGATCATGAGATACAGTTGTTGTTGTTACAGACGGACGGACGGCGGAAGCCAAGTAACAGGGTCTCGTTTTGATATTTAAGAATACAACCCTAAATATTACTATAACCCAATAGAAAGTGAGGTGACAAGCACAAAAAACAGTCGAACTGAGAATCTTCTCCTATTTTCGAAGTCGCTTAATAAATTCACGCATGAAAGCAAAGGCTCTAAAAACCCTCCGCTTAGCAACGTGCTTATTAAAGTCGGTCGAAATAGCGTACAAATAACGTGTAAAGTTTACACTGTAAACTATCGGATGATGATTGAATGTGTTAACACTCAGGTTGGCTGTATTCAAATATTCTCGTGACTCGATGTCGATGCTAATTGCGCGTTTGTGCAACATATAATGAGAAAGTGCCGTGTGACATATGGCCGGTTAAACGTTTATTGTGGGCACTTGACGGGGACGATAGTCAATTTATTTGTTTGTGCAAGTTGAATTGAAAACGGTTTTGATGCGTATTGGTTAATGGCAGGCAAATTGCAGTGGACGGATTTTGTGTGTTAAGATTCTGTTGGGTTGCTCCGTGAGGTGGGAAGACTTATTAGGTACACGGATATCAAATACATGTGAATAATGTCGATGAACCTTTGGATTGTGATGTGTTGGAATGAATTTTGGAATGTAAATAATGTAAGACACCTGATTCAAAAAATTTTTTTTTTATCTCATTTAAGTGGTTGAAATCGAGGCTGAACTAGTTGTTATGTTATTAATGTGGTCATTACAGACGAGCCGCCCTGCCCGGCCCCGGTCCGCCGGCACCCGGCGCGCCACCACGCGCACGCGCACGCGACCGACCCGCGCCGGCGCGTGCACCGCTGCGAGTTCCCCGCCTGCGACAAGGTGTACACCAAGAGCTCCCATCTGAAGGCGCACAAGCGGACGCATACAGGTGATTGACATGTGACTACTAACCTCCAGTTTGTGAGATTTCAAAAGATTTTCAAGAGTTACCGTCTTGAGGCGTGCAGGTGGATGGATATAGGTGATTGATGTGTTTGTGGAAAGTTCGCTGATGTTTTATGCTAGGTAAGTGTCAATATGTTAATGAAGAATGCTATAATGGGTAAGTAAATAAATTGAGCGAGCTAGCATTAGCCAGTATGTGGAGGCTAACACATAGGTACGTTAGCACGTATAGTTACGATGGAGTATATTAATGATGTTATAATATGCGTTTTATGCATTTACAAATAAACTCAAGTACGTTATGTACAACTCTTTGTTAGTATGAACTCGACTTCTCAGCTAATGGAAATCATCCTTCCTGTCTATATAGAACTTTCAAAATTTTGTCATGACAAATATTAACGTGAGCCAATGAACGTTCCAGGCGAGAAACCATACAAGTGTTCGTGGGAGGGGTGCGAGTGGCGATTCGCGCGCTCGGACGAGCTGACGCGGCACTATCGCAAGCACACGGGCGCCAAGCCGTTCCGCTGCCACCAGTGCGAGCGCTGCTTCTCGCGCTCCGACCACCTGGCGCTGCACGCCAAGCGGCACGCGTAGCCCGAGATCAAAGCCCCACCCGCTCCCAAAAAGCGGACGAGTCGCAGCAAAAAGCATCCCAAACTCGTCTCGCTCCTCAACGCTGGGGCCCACGCCTAACCTCGCCCCGGGAGCCGGCGGTCGCTTTCCATTGCAAGCCAAAGAAATTTCGCTACGCACGTAGCCGAGTCAACACTCATCGCACCTAATGCTTTAAGGTTATTTTTAGTATTTTATTTTAATCTCTATTTCGGCCTGTCGTTGCGGTTCTTTGTTGCAATATGAGAACTTTTTATTACCGTTATGTATGTGAATGTTTAGCTTTGTGTATAGAAGATGTTTTTATGTTGGCGAGCCGCAAAGCGGTCGCTGATAATGTGCCATCGTTAGGGGGTTGCCGGTGGACGCGCGTACGTTTCTTGTTGTGATTTATCAATATATTCTGAATTTTGTTTGTATCGAGTTTTGATTCAATGCATATTCTTGGTATTGGGGTTGTCACAAATGCGTTGTTTTACATGTAATGTCGCTATAAGTGGTTGTCATACTTCTGATAAACTTCTCCGGTGACGCCCCGTCGACCCGCATTTCAATACACGTGACATATTATTTATTGAATCGGGATATTCGGCTAATAATCCCACCGACGCTCAGCACAACCTTTAGTTTTAAGCTTAGTAGGTGTGCGTCGCGTTACCTGATGTTTTGCTATTATTTTAAAACAGGCGTTTTATTATTTACATAATTGCGTAATGGAACGTCTATTTTAACGTTAATGCATATTTAATTTTATTTAATTTTAAGATAGGTACTCATGTTTTAATATCACATATTTATGTTAAGCTATCCGATTTCTCATTCCGTTATGTGTGCTTCTTCGATGGATGTTGAGTGAATGAGGTTTACATTTGAAGTTTGGATGTTTATTTATATTATATTATACATATATATGAATATACATATATGTAGGGTTAGGTTTAATATATGTCTTCTTGTGCTAAATTCTGAAATGTATGTTTAGTGTACCAGTTATTGGTTGATTCGGAATCACAGTCGCAATTAATGTTCATTTATATTTCAATGTGTTTATTTTATCATCGTATATTTTTATATGGCGTTATATTTTGTGCATTTTATTAAGGTTTTGTTTAGTATAAGTTTAATGCGAGTGTATTTAGAGACGTATGATTAATATTGAATGAATTTGAAGCGCTTATGTGCCGAGTACGAAGCGAGACCTTGTCTCGACAATGGAATATTATATAAGGATTGATATATTATATCCCAGGAGATATATGTTACAGTAAATGTTAGTGAGATGGCGAGATTCGAACTATATCTCGATGATAAAACTGTCTACATGGACATGGGCGGCGTACTATCGATATAGGTACGCCAATAACCGACTTAGGGTAGCGGGAGTCTTTTTAGCGCACGTGACGCGTTTATTTGAGGATGTGACTGCCCTTGCTGGTGGATCGTGACAATAGATTTACGAAGAGTTTATCAAACGTCCATGTCAAACTTACGAAAAAACACGTGAATTTTATGGACGTCGAATAGAGATAGCTGAAAAGATATTTCTATGATTCGTTGTACGAGTTTATTCATGTCCTCAAAGTTTTTTTGACTCCGACGCATAATGAGATAGTAAATATGCAATTAAGAAATGGCTCAGAGGATTGTTAGAGTATTAAACTGTTCTTAGATAAATAAACAATCGATTCAACGAACGTTACTTTTGGATATATTTTTTAATATAAAACATGACTGGTTTACAACTGCCATCTACTTATAATACTAGAACTTCCTTTTCGAAATAGATGTTACTTGTTAGCCGCAAACATTTGAATGTTTATACGCATTATACAAGTGTATGAAATACAAGGATTACGAGTATCGATGCTTTAATCTGCTACACATTACATTGCCGCTTGGCATTACACACACGTACTGAGTCTAATACCCAAGATGCAATGTATGACGTACTGGAATCTCAATTCGTAAGATTCGTAAGCGTCTTGATGTTGGAAAAATGAAATTGCGTGAATCCGGGTGTCCTGTAAGGATGTTATTCCGGGGCCAATAAATAGTCTTCCCGAATTAATGAGTGATTTATATAACACATCACGGGGATACATGTATCAAAACAATGTGATTCCATATACACTGAATTCATCAATCATCAAATACGATACGACGAATACCTAACGTACTGTTGGCGCCAAATCACTAAATCAAAGATGGCGAACTCGGCGTAAATTCGCGCCAATCAAAGCGCGAGCGGCGTATAGTTATTACGTTGCCATGGTAACCATGGTTCCATGATGTGCTTCACGGAATAGATAATAAATACAATTCCTAGTTTTTTGGCGCCTATCATACGTGTCATGAAGACGACATTTTACACGTCATTTAACAAGGATAAGATTTGTAAATAAATGAAAAAAGTTACGCGATATAATTATAGTAAAAACGAAACTAGGCATTAACTGTTAATATCGTGACTTTGTATTGTATAAAGTAGTGATAAAATCGTGTCGAAACATCGCTACACGCTTTTTGAATATTATAGAATCAACAACCATTATAATATCACTACCAATACGTTTCCTAATATGAATGTACAAACAATTTAATGCATTTAGAGGAAATACCGTAAACAGATAGCTTACCAAAGGCCTCAGATAGATCGCGTATTTAGTGCGCGTCAGAGCGCTAACCCGATGTCGCGCTATGACGCTCAGTTGTGTTGTACTATGCAGGAATATACCGTCAAATAGAGATACCTACATACCTCTTCGATCTGCTCACGCTACGCACGCGTTCTATCTGTTAACGCCATTAGCATAATACAACACAATTCGTCATAAATCAAAGCGTCATAACGCAGCGTCAGAGTGCTTATATGACGCTGCGCTTTATGCTTATCTGATAAAGCTATGTATGACATACATATTCGAGAACTGTTATTTTCGACATCTCATTTAGATACGGTGTTTGCCATACATTCTGCATATTATGAAATACAAAAATCCAGTGATCATTTCATTGTCTACATTATACATAGATTGCGTCATATAGCAACGATGTGTAGTAAAAAAAACGCACACGAATAAGACGCATACAGAACCGATAAAACTGTCTTTATACATCAATTTTGTGTAAAGCTAATGTAGTTCTATTAAACTCATCTTCGTATAATATTAAGTAATTTATTAGGAAAATTTCTCTTCGCTATATAAATGTGCGTATGTTAAGATGTTAGTGTGTAATTAGATATGACTGTGTCTAGCGTAACAATACTGTGGGAAAAATGGCCAAATGTAATTTCGCATAAAAATATAGATGAATTTGGAATGCAACACTTATGGAAATTCGGTTGTTTTCAAAAGTTTTCACTGTTATAATACTAATCGAAGCGAATATAAAACCAACGCACTAAAAACATTTATCCGTTCAACCTTTAGTTATAAGCGGTGTAACTAAACACGATTTGCATTAAAATTCATAAATATATTAACGATATTGTTTATTTCATAGACTTGCACAAAATTTAAAATATAATCCGCAAAGCGTATCGTATGTTTTATGTCCGTTTTAGCTGTATAATTAATAAGTTTCAGACGAGAACCGTGTCTATTGGCTTAGCCAGTATTGCAGTTCCTCAAACTTTGTCTATGATACATTTAAACTTCTAAAACGCCCCAATCGGGCGGAATAAGTAACTCTGAATTTAGAAAGTATGCATTTTCTTCGTATAATTTGACGCTTACCAGCCTATACAGTTTGTTGCGGTTCGGTTGATTGCTCAGCTCATATTATGACTGCATATCCCATAACTGTCATTTATTACTGTCCTATTGACGATGTTTAGATAATTGTATTTATTATATAACTATTCCTATATATACGTTATCGAACATTATAGGTGTACACTTTCGAAATTTTAATAATATCGTAACGGATAATTAATTAATTGATAAGCGATATATTAAAATGTGATTCATAGATAGAAATACTAATGTGTGGGTACGTGTAATATGCTTAAATGTTGAGGTGTAATTAGGTAACTTATTCAATGCATGTCTGAATGCGTATTCGTAGACGAGTAGAGAAATATATATTATACTAATTTGGTGTTTTTTCTCGCTGGTTGGCATGTGGAAACATTTTGCGCACCAGTCAAGTTTTATGCAAATTTCAATTGAGTCGGATTAATAAAATGGAAAAGAAAAATTGTCACATACATTACAAATTTAGGATTTACGATAGTCTCATTCGATTATTCAAAATTTTCATCTTGCGAACTCGAAAGAGCCGTGTTCGTGTGATTTGAGTATTTTGTATAATTATAAATACACGTCAAATGTTTCTATGTGTCAGTACGTAAGGTAAATTAAATATATTATAGTAATATGTATAACACATAGCTAAATTTTTGAAATATATCGCGGCTGTGTGTTTTTGAATCAACTGTAGATAGGTTTTTAAAGTGTTGTATGAACCTACTGAACGGTCGAAGCTATATTTATCTTTCGACAGTACATTTGATTTGTCCGATCACTTCGTTCAGTTACAAATTGTATTTACACGGTTTTTCTTATGCTGTATTGTAGTATTTATATATAAATGTTTGTGATACCTTCCCCCATATTTGACTCTACAAAAAAAATGCAGCAATAAATTAATCGGAAGTCTCGGTAAGCCATAAATTCTAGATTAACTGAAGCACCATAAAAATGGTAAATAATAAATACCAACGAATTATTTAATATATATCAATATATTATTTGTAATATTGCAATACAATTCAAATATATCTTAATTTCTAATTTATAAGGAAAACAATTATTTTAATTATTTATTTATTTTTTTTACTTTTTTAGCACTTTTACACACATTATTTACTTTTCAGAGATAATTTATAGTAGCCTTAAAATAAATATTAATGCGTTGAACAATAAATTTACAAGAATGGACCTTATTCCACTGCCATTTACCGTTAGTGAGGCGTTCGGATATAAATAAAATATTGTATTTGTTTTGATGATGAATAGACAAATAATAATTAATTAGTGGAATAAATAAGCGCAATGTGAGACTCGAGTAATTATCGAATTGTATGACAGGCAATGTCCAACTTGCTTTATAAATCACCACTGTATTCAAACTGCATATTATTAAAGTATGTGTATATGTAATTTGTTATTTGAATAAAAATTATTTGTTATTGAATTACTTGAATATGTCGTTTATGGTTATTTTCTGACATCACTATAATGCAACTATTCGCAAGCATGGCATTATGTTCAAAGGCCACACGTTAACCTGCGTATTAATGGGTATAATACTAACTAATACGTGGAATAATAACACACTCGACTTGTGTGTGTGACCTATTCATTTATGCGTATTGATCATTGGTTGACACGCAAGCGGTATAATAAAATAATTTGTGCGTTGTTAGTGGTAAAACTAAGATCAAAAACTGGCTTGCATTTTAAATATCAGTCCTACTTAGTCTGACCGCCTTGTGAACTCATAAATTTTGTTTACTGCGTGTCAGTTAGCCCACGAGTAAGGTCTGTCTGTGCCTAATTTCACGTCGGTCAGAAGGGATGATATTGATGTACAGATAAATAGAAACAGGCGGGCATTAATATTTATTTGTTGGAAGTAACGTCAATAAATGCTTGACGTTTATGAAGCTTGTGTCAAATTCCAAACTGAGAACATTCCAATTTCCAACGCTTCTTCATTTAGTAGGTTTATGCGCCATTGATTTTAAAAACTTTTATCGACAAAACTGTTGCTTATTTGAAGTTGGTCAGTTTAATGTTTAGTAATGTGGAGTAAAGTTGGTAGGAATAACAATGACCTTGATTTATTAATATATTTTGGTACGAAATTGCAAAACGAATTTACATTTTATATTTTCATAATCTGAGTCAAGTTAGTGAGTCAGTTTTGTCGATTTTTGTTGAATATATCTGCAATCAGATAAGATAATTGTAACTGTATTACATATTTAATCTCAATTACAATTTTATATACGTACAGTACATCTTTAACATAAATTGTTACTTCAATAATAATGTCTATTATATCAAAACTAGATTAATCGTTATTGTTCGTTTGTTGCGAATCGTTTGAGTTTTCATCAATTTTATAATGAAACATACGGTTATATTTTCTTTATAATTTGTATTGGAATTGATGAAAATTTCAAATGTGTTGTTTGTTTGTAAGCTAAGAGCCTTTATACACATTAATAACACGCTTTCAATGTTCGGACCACGCAGGTCCATATCAAGCTTGGCAGAGTTGAAGCGAAACTCAGTGGTGACGAGGCAGTCCACGATTGCAAAGATCTTATGTTTGATTGTGTACATTTTAGTACATACGAATTAACTTTCGATGAAGGGGTTTTCGCCTATTATCTATTAAACCGTAAAGAATGCTTTGTATATTAGTTGATATGAGGATGAGTTATGCTTTATTCGACTGCTTTGCGTACACATAACACAGTAAATAAAGGCTCTTAGAGTAAATCGGCTTTTTGTTTTATTTGAAACTGTATCTTGTACATATTTTCAATAGTTATTACTAATCGTGTATTTACAACAGTAAACCATAAGTATTCGATTATTATGTTATTGTTCTTGATATAAACGGGAAATCCTTATACTTTATATTTATAATTTGGCCCTCGCTGTGGGTCGGATTCAGTAGCATATTGCATTTTATATTAATAAATTTTTCTTATATGTGGTTCAACTGTATTTTATTTAATTAGCTAGCTGCGCCCCGCGGTTTCACCCGCGTAAGTCCGTATCCCGTAGCAATATCGGGATAAAAAGTGGCCTATATGTTATTCCAGTTGTCCAGCTGTCTACGTACCAAATTTCATTGCAATCGGTTCCGTAGTTTTTGCGTGAAAGAATAACAAACACATACACATCGCTACAAACTTTCGTATTTATAATATTAGTAGGATTAGCTTGTGACTTAATTCCTATTCCCTTCTTTAATAGATGGATATTTACGCTTCTTTAAGGTTCGTAAGGAAAAGTAGTATGTCAAGAAAATAATAATGTCATTCTTAAAGAATACTCTGTGCAATTACATCAGAGACCGATCAAAAGATATGGCTATAAAGAAAGTTTTCTTTACAAATATCGTCACTTATTATTCCACTCACAAGTAGGTGACATACAACAGGTTAATAGTAATGAAATATTAATTTATAGCTTTCACTTCTTTTTAGGAAATAAATTGTTTGGAGTCTACAACAGACATTAAATTGAAACTGAAAAATACTTAATATCATCAGGATATATATTTTCCCACTGAGTGGACACACGAATCTTAAATTAAATCTCTAAAAATCATAAATTCGATACTATTACTGTTTTACTTATGGTATGTCCCATTTTCGCGCCGAAACACCGGAATCAATTTTTTTATGCAAATAAATATTTTATTTTTTTTTATTTTTTATATAAATAGTAGGGATAATCCTGCATTAACTAACCACTCCATTACCAACTTTAGGTTATGAATCCTAGAAAGTTCTATAAGTTCCAGATAAAATATTTGGATTTTCGTTCACTAAATATTTTAGGAGAAATAATATATGGTTACACAGTTTTCCTTACTCTTCCCAGTCGTTTCATTTATTCCCCACGATAATCCTTTCTTTATTCCACACCATTAGGCCACCACAACGTATGGCGTAAGTGATATAAAAACGTCATTAATATTTTAATGCCGATTAATAAAGATATAATCTTTACTAAATAATATATGACTAATATTTAAAGTTGTGCTACCGCCATCTCTTTTTGTTATTTTTACTATGAACTCCATTGTGGTTTTTATTTAATTAATTATGATGCAACCACTAATTTATTGCGTGTAAAAAGATAAGATAAATGATTCATGAGATTCATGAATTCAAACCAATCCTACCACACGATCGAATATTTTCTATACTTCATATTTTTTAAATCTTTTACACTTGTTATTTATTTTTAAATCATTTTCATTCAGGCATCCTTGACAATTCAAATATTAGCAATTCTATTGTAGTATAGTATTATATTATCTGTGGTAGTATTAAGAACCCAATGCTTTTGTATTATGGTTTAAGCGCCATCTTCAATTAAAGAATTGAAATAATAATATAGGCAAGAAACTGTGTAGTGTCATAATTTAATACCGATGTCACAGATGTCGCTTCTATCAATTTTCGTTTGTGTTATATAAATCTGTACAAAATGTGTGTACAGATTTATATAACACAAACGTACAAACGTACAAATGTACCTCAGTTATGAAAAAACCTCTATGTTTTTACATAAGTGAGGTACACACAAACACAAAACGTATATAAAAACTCAAAAAAAAAACGATTCCTTAACTACTGTTTGCAGCTATTATAGGGATGAATGAAATTGGTCTTCACCGAGCTGGATCCAGCATACGACTCTGATAGAATATCCCAAGAAGCATTTAGATCAAGTTGGTGTGCCGAACAAAACGATAGCTGCAACTATCGTTTTTTACCTTTTTTAACTTTAACTTTTTTATTGATTCTGTGCATTAGATTTGCTTTCAAATATATTATTCCAGTTCCTTACCAATTTGTACGCTGCCACTGTGAGGGGGTCAATGTGGTATCCACTGAAAATCAGTGGAGAGTCTAAGTTCCTTTAATGGGCTTAGACTCTTATACACTGAGTGGATCTCCCCTTTATATGAGGTTTATTTAACGTTTTGTAAATTAGATTATTTTTTATTAACTTTACCTTATATAAATAAATGTATTTTCTTTCTTTCTTTCTATATGTTAGCACAAAAGTAAATATCTTTGACAACAGTCTTCGCTGTTAGTAAATGGCGGATTACGTAATTGAAATTGTATTAAATGAAATGAAATAACTTTATTTTGTTTAGGATAAATTGTGATAAAAAATATGTAAAAGAAATAAATATTTTATTCCATAAAACCTCATATAACTACTTTTCTGATAACGTAGATGAATTAAGAACAAGCAATTAATCATATTTTTAGTCAAGTCTGTAATAGATGAAGTTAACGATGCAGGCTATGTTTTAGAAATTGTCACATAAAAATTATCCAAAGTAAAACTATGCCTACACGTATATAAGGCAAAGTTTTCCCATTAGGATAAAGAATATAATTGGAACATTCCTGTCACGAGATAAGATATTATTTTGAATGAGTGTGTTGGACGAGAGCTATCAGTAATTTTTTGACTAGGTTTTAGTAGGCTACTGTGAGCAGTTGTTTATACTATGTGAATGGCTGCCGCATTGCTTTTGATATTTTAGAAATTGGAACCGATGAGAATTCAAAATGAATCCCTCGGTCTAGAATTACGCTAATCCCTTAACTCTCTTCTTTGTAACTCTAGTCCTACCCACGGCGGGCAATAGAAAAAAGAATAACAACCATACTCTAGACAGGAAAAATTTCATATCAACGCTTTGCTAGATAAAAATTACAAGACGTTTCAGAAGTTTACAGCAATTGTGTACAAAGCCTGTACGAAATCCGCTTAAACTCCGCTGCGAGCGAGCAACAACTAATTAAACTACGGCCGTGAGCTAAATCGAAACTAAAAGGATCTTAGGTTTTAGAGTTTGACTCTAAAAAACGACGCACTTGCTATATTGTGTTTAAAACAAACATTAGAACCGGATTTGCTTATACGTCAGTGATAAAACTCATTGCTTATCACTACTATGTATGCTTAGATCTTTAAAACTACAATACGGATTTTGATGGGGTTTTCTTTTAATAGAGAAAGGTTTATATATTATGCTTAGATCTTTAAAACTACAATACGGATTTTGATGGGGTTTTCTTTTAATAGAGAAAGGTTTATATGTATAATAACATCTATTAAAGTACTCCGAATATCCGTGCGAAACCGCAGCCAAAAGCTAGATGACAATATTGCCTAGGTAATGTTTCTGCATATCCACTCCTATTTTGCGTAATTCATGCGTTAAGTTGTTCATGGTTTAATATAGTAAATTATGAATAAAACTTTCATCTACCTATCCCTCCTTATGTGTATTAAGTTTGTAGAGGAAGAGAAGAATTTAAAAAAAAACAGTAAAATGCGAGTCGCGAAACTTAGAGAATTCCAATTTATAGCCTTGCATACCGATGATTAAATTTGCTTAACTATTTTTTGTTATAATACCAGCAACGGAGCATAATCTCTGAAAAGTTCATATGTTCGGTTCATTAGATAAAGCTGGACAGTCTGTCCAAGACAGACGGACGGACAGTGAAGTCTTAAATTCAAACAAACTATAAGATTTCTCCAATTGGACTTCTAGAAGCAATTTTGAGTTGACATTGCATAGTTTCATCATTTACTACTTCGAAAAGCAGTTTCTACAGAAGAGGGCCGGCAAGACTCTCTGTAGTTGCTCTTTTAAAATCGTCTTAATTTTACATAATACGTAGTTACATCATAACAACGAAGCCAAAGAACTATCCTGTGGCTCTTAAGCGACAACATTCTATGGATTTTCGTCTTCCATACACTAATTAATTCAATAAGAGACTCGCTGAAGTAATTCAATTTTAATAGAGGTTTTAAATTAAGCACTACTACTAGACTCCTTAAGCGAGGAATTCTATTGAAAATTCGTAACCCAGAGTTGAATCCCTAAAACAAACTTGCCTAGGCATGACAGCGACTCATACCCACTCCGACTGCGGCATATTGTGATTCTCGTGAACATAATTTGAGGCACAGACTGATCAATTTAAAAATGTGCAGAAAAATTATAAAATCCGGAATGGCTAATACATGTAGCTAATTGACTAAATTTAATATAAAAAATAAGGTGCTAATTCGATATTGTACTTTCTTTATCTCCAAGTTATGTTATCAAAAGTTTAAAGCTTTAATACCAAGGCTAATTCAATGTATGATAGTACAATCCGGCTGCCTGGCGACTAGCCAAATCAAGCGGGGTTTGAGCTGGCGTCAGTTCATATCCCAGGCATATGAGCAGTGGCGTAGCTAGGGACAAGGGCCCTGGTGCATAGGGAAAGAATCGGGCCCTCCCCCTCTTTCCGCCTTCCTCCCCTCTTTCAAAGCTGAGGTTAGAGGGCCCCATGAGCTCCAGGGCCCTGGTGCACTGCACCACCTGGCCCTATGATAGCTACGCCACTGCATATGAGATCAAAGCTAAAACATGCCTGATAAATTTCAAAAATTAGGCACATAATTCACACTTCCTATTTCTTCCATGCTCGTCCGATGAATTCTTAAGGTCGCTTAAGTTATGAAACGTGATAAGGAGACATTCCGGTAATGGCAATTCCTTCCATGTTTATATTGAGCAAGATAAATGATTTTTTTTTGGCAGTGGTGGCTCAGTGGTGAGGACCTTGGACTTCAAAATCGATAAGTCGGGGTTCGAGACCGGGCGAGCGCGCAGGAAATAAATTGATTTTTCAATTTATCTGCGCATGTAGATAACATCGCCACTGCTTAAACGGTGAAGGAAAACATCGTGAGGAAACCGGCATGTCCAAGAATTAAAAGTTCGACGGCATGTGACATCTGCCAACCCGCACTTGGCCAGTGGGAACATATATGGGCTGATGATGATGATGATGATGAATGATTTTTTTAAAACAATTTTCATTTAAAACAATTTTTTAAACACGCATTAAATTGAAAATTACTTAAAACTATTAAGAACTCAAGCAATGCCTGTTGTATTTTCAACTCAACTTTGTAGAAGAAGTGGGTTGTAAAAGATCGAGGGCTATTCGAGGGGTGAGCTCACTCAAACATCTTTACGATTACCCTGCAGCTGATTTTTACACATTTCCACTGGAAATAAGTCACTGGAAGGAAAGCGTTTCTCTTCTAGTTAAGATTGAACTAATGCTATGTTATGTATATGCTAAATAAATGGATCGTCAACATTTATCTAGTGAGGATTCTCACCATCGTGATATTAAGTCAATCGCTGCATTAACAGCAGTAATTACATAAAAGAATAAGAGATAGAAAAATGAAAGAGATGAAAATCTCTCGACTGGTTTAATTAGCTTGATACTATTTGCATACAGGGTCTGGCATAAATTCTTATTTGAATTTCGAGAAGAGAATGTGATAACATCAAACTAAATCCGAATTAATGAACCCAAATTCAAATTCGGCTTTTGCTTATTATATATTATTATTATTATTGACTAGAGGCTCGTCCCGGCTCTGCCCGGATATCAAGATTCTTGTATTTCAATTTATCCCAAGGGAGCATTTAATCGGGATAAAAAGTATCCTAATACCCAAATCAGCTCATACCCTGTCTGTATACCAAATTTCTTATAAAATCGGTCAGTAGTTTCATCGTGATTGACGGACAGACATCCACACAAACAAACTTTCACATTAATTATAATATTAGTAAGAAGTGTGATTAGACTTTATAAGCTTTTTGAGAAATGGGTTAAATTTTTTGCTTTATTTCTTTAATTAAAGTATAAAGGGCATCCAAACAGGCTTTTAAACTTTAATTCGTATTCACTAGAGTAAACAGTTCACTACAATATGTAAAATTTACATATACGTGTGATAATTTTCACTCCGTGACACATGCAGTTACAATGACGCAGCAGAACCCCTGAAGCGGTTCGAGGTAGTCTCCAAAGCTGAGCGCGTACCACAACCATACATAACCACAATATAGACAATAAATATACAGAAAACCGGCCTTTCCTGCCACAATCCGTGTACTACATTTCGTTTTATTTTTTCCGACATTCGGAGCTCACAAACCAAAGAGATTAAGGTGCGATGAAGTAAGCCGAAAACGGTTTTTGTATAGCACTCGACTAGTGATGTGCAGAGTGGTATCCGGTTTATAAAAACGGATTAGTGACATCCTTTTAATAATAAAAAAAAAAAATTTGATTGATTCCTAAAATTTATCCAGTTTGGTATTTCTCTTCAGTGCTATTAAATCATATGTTTTACTCAGCATTGACAAACATATTGATAAACAAACAGTTATATCATTGCGAATATATTAATTCAATATCAATCAAGGAAGTTCAATATCGCATTACATTTAAAGCATTCTTTGAAATGTGTGGCTTTAACGATACTCTAGCATAATATTATATTATGTAGTTTTGTCTGTTTTCGAGTGACTTAGTTAAAAATGTATATGGAAACTTAATTTTGGGCCCCGAACTCTATTGCACACATCACTAGTACCTACTCAGCACGCTTAGCATGTTTTTGCGCCTCCTGGTCGCAAAAGAGTAATAATCTTCTTCGTTATAGCTTCATTTCTGCAAAATGTGAATGGTACAGTCTTCCTGAACTTGTTAACTTGACTTGTATGTTTTTTACGATAAGCATGTGTGAGTCATATGACGCGCGAGCTTGGTCTTATGAGTCGTACATGTAAATCGTTCTTGTTCTCTTGATAAGCGCGTATGAAAGACCAACGCGCGCGTGCGTTTGTGTGAGTTGCATTTGTGAGTTCTTCAGTAACACACACACGCAAGGTGCGCCGTGCGTGTGTATCTCGCTACGGAACTAACCTTGTTAGTGCTAACTTTAAGAACCTAACACAGGTTCTTAAAGTTAGCACAAGTTTTGCTACTAAAAGCACCTCCAATTAGTAGTTTTATACTATATACTTGGCCTACCTTCATGTTAAACACTAAAACTATTTAATTTAATACTTACAGGTAATAAAAAATAGCACTTAAGGTCCTGTATAACGAGGCTAAATAAATATTACATGATTTATAAAATGTAAACATTACAACTCAACACAAAGAAGTTATTGTAATTGAATTCTTAATTTTATATTATTACATGATCTCTTCAAAGAAAATAAATAAAAAAGTACACGTCTAAATTGGCTATATAGTACTGTTAGCATTAAGAGCAAAAAATATTTAAAAACAATAAATTTCTCCTGTCAATTCTGTATTGTTCGCGAAACAAAAGACAAACAAAGGTCAAGGCCTTAAATAGATTCTGTGATATTGTGTCAAATAAGAGTTTCTAGTCGGCACAGTAACAAGCTCCGCGCAGGGAGAGTGCCCGGAGCGGTTTCATACAGAGAGGGTAATATTTGACCCTTAGCCGGCTAGTAAATGCATGTGTGTTTTTAGAGCATTTCACTGGGTACGCAGGGTCAAACTAATATTTTTTTTGTATTCACTGAAATTTCGATAGCATAGATAAAGAGTAAATATGAGTTTTGTTGATAGAGTGTCGTTTTGAAACATTTTTTAATCAAATTTGTCAGTTTTATAGTATTTATTAGAAATTCTCAGAGAACAGAAAAATAAAATGATCAAGATTCAGGATTCGAACACGCGTCATTTTGCCAAAATCGCACGGTTCTGAACCCGCCTCGTGAGTTTTTTGTTCTTTAAAAATTCCCTTCGTTTGTTAACACTAAAAATATTTAATATTTTATCTAATAATGAAAATAAAAAGATCCAAAGTATTCCTTTGTATATACTTAGGAGCTACCTTACCCCAATCGCTGTCATATCGCTATTCAATGGTTAGAAAACATCTCTATTTCAAAGTCATTTTACTACTTATCATATTATTCATTCATATACTTTTTCGTTACATTCTTGTTCCATAAACATTATCCACGTTATATGAAAGAGCGAACATAATCATCATATAAAAATCGTTAAGCGTATCCACATATTTTTTGTTCTCAAACCTAAGTGCAGTTGTAAACAGTAAGCAGAATTTACGAGGTATACTTACGTTTGTGGCTCATTTATCACGATCAAAGTGGCGTATGCGTAATAACGGACCAAAATTTCACTCCGTGTAGGCCAGAAGTGCAATTAGCACCTGACATTACATTCAGGATTTAGAAATAAGATTATGGTAACCATTAATGATAGTTGCGGCTCTGTGGATTTTTTGTGCTGTTTTTTTGTGCTGTTCAGTGTACATATTAATAGACTTGAAATGGAAAGAGAGAACAGCAATTGCATAAATTAAGGATCGTTTGTGCCTATTGAGGGTTATTTGTATGAGAGAGTCGGGCCTGTGGCGTAGCTATCATAGGGCCAGGTGGTGCAGTGCACCAAGGCCCCGGAGCTCAGGGGGCCCTCTAACCTCAGCTTTGAAAGAGGGGAGGAAGGCGGAAAGAGAGGAGGAGGGCCCGATTCTTTCCCTATTCACCAGGGCCCTTGTCCCTCTAGCTACGCCACTGAATCGGGCACGCGTCGGGAGGATGTGAGCCTAATCGTACCGGGGTACTACCACACCCCCACAGA
This sequence comes from Zerene cesonia, assembly GCF_012273895.1. Taxonomy (NCBI): domain Eukaryota; kingdom Metazoa; phylum Arthropoda; class Insecta; order Lepidoptera; family Pieridae; genus Zerene; species Zerene cesonia. The sequence continues at coordinate 4,100,032 of NC_052122.1, read as the reverse complement.
AAGCTGACGTGAAAAAGTAGCATGCTACTGTGTTTCTTACAGTGAGTGAGCGATTGCCGTTGCCTTTCCTCAGTCCCGTCCGTTCCTTCTTTCTAGTCGTCAATCCTTTCCTTATCCCTTCCCCTTAATAGCATGTAGCGCAGTCGCAGAGGCACTACTTCTGGCGAAACACTAGCTTAGCTGCCCGCTTTGATATAAAAAATAATATTTTACTTCATACCAAGTGTCACGTCCTATTTAACATCCGTAGTAAGAAAATAAATATTATGTAACAATCACGGAATGAACAAATTAATAGAGAGAATAAAATCCTTCCATATTCATAATAACTTATGTCATCAAAGCTTGCCTAGCAGCCAGAGGCAGGCTGGTTTCTTCAGTCTTATCCATAGTAATGTGAAGTCCCGTATCCCCTAGTGGGGTATGGGGCAGATGATGTACACCTGTTTCACTGATAGATTTTCTTTAGGGCATATACATAGGTGATCAGCCATCTGTGTCCTGCAAGACCGTGACATTTTTTTTGTGCGTCCCCACCGGGAATTGAACCCTGGACCTCGCGTAGAGCGTAGAACCGATTCTACGCTCACGCGTTAACCACTGTACCAAGGAGGCGGTTATCCATAGTACGTTTGAGCGAGTTCTGATATAATCTGTGCTGTTTGCTCATCTCCAAATCAGAACAGGTTTCCAGGCCTCCAGCCCAGATATCGGCCACCACGAGCTGTCCTGAGCACGACCATATATACGGCACTTATAATATTATCGTCTTAATCAACTTATTTGCAATTTGAAGATACAAAACATAATTTATAAATTAATTACAAGAGATAAACATTACGAATAAATTAATTATTCAAACTCAAACAACGTATTTAACAAATCCTATTTTTTTTAAGGACTATTTAAATATTTTGAAGTGAAATACTAAAAGGTTTTTGCTTTATTACATTTGAATCATTAATAAATGGCCATATTATAAGTTTTTTCCACACAAAAGATTCCAAATTCTAAACAATTACAACAATTTTCTATAAAACAAAGAGAATCAATCACGTTAATCGTTTAAAAACCCACGGAGCGATCGAGAAACAAAACCTAAAATTATATACAGTCGAGAACCTCCTTTGTTTTTGCTGACATCCGTCAACATACATATTTTTTGTATCTTTTGTTTTTGAATAAAAAAAACACATTCATTTAAACACAATCGTTTACGCTCTGCTGTGATAAATGTAATTGAGCCATCACACGAAATATCTATAATATGTTCCGCAAGTTAACTTAATCTCGCTGATTTTTTGTATCATTTATATAAAAACACGTCCAACAATCCCTTGGCATAAGAACTCAAGAACTCATTAATTGGGTCGCGCTATATTAGGTTTTTTATATTCCTTTAATGATCTTCCTTCTTCCCCGATAACAATATTAATTTTTGAAATGAATTTTTACAAGCGCCTTTATTATGTTTTAATGAAACATTTAATCATCGTTCGTAAGTAATTCAGAGAAAAATTCGCACGGTCGTATCATTAGAATAAGGATGGTGTAAAATTTAGTTGTAAAGTCTAAAGTTTGAATTGCTTAATGTATTTATCTTAATCGATTGTTTCTATATCGCTTGGAAAGTTAAATGGCGTGTTATGGCGTTGTGGTGTTCAGTATAAGTGCATAGTAGTAAAAGCCCCAACAAAAACAACAACCATCTCTGTTTCACTCATAAAAAGTACATAAAATTTTATTACATCACCCATTCTCCACTAGGGTAAATATCCACGAAAATCGAGCTCGCAGTACTTACGTTTGTCATAAAATTAATGAACGAGTCGCATAAGAGCAAAAATATACAGAATATCAAAATAATGCGCAATTTTGAAATGATTAAACGTGACATTCACAAATGCGGCGGAGGCAGAATGGTATTTTATGTAAAGTTGTGGTTTTATGGTCGAGGAGACATAGTTATAAAGAACGTCTCTTTGTTAAAAGTTTTTATTGTAAAGGCATTAGTTTTAGTTGATATACGGCTTTAGCGAGTGATTATGAAACTAAGTGTGCTTGATAAAAGATCTAAAGGTTCTCGTTAAATGGAAAGAATATTTTATTTTTATTCGCCTACGTTCAAGAAATCTAAAAAATGTGTGTAATATTACAAATACTAAATATATAAAATTAACGACTTGGTTAACTTCGGCTTAAAATCCATATAGACAAACTCAACACCAAACATTTTTTCAATTAGATTTCTGAAGCAATTTTGAACCATGATATAGTTTTACAATTTTCCATCAGATGGAATAATATAAATGAAGTGTTGTAATCTGGTATCTCTTATTTAAGTTTGTTTTGAACCGAGGTGCTATTTCCACAGATTGTTTAATACAAATTGCTTGAATATTAACTGCTTAGCTACCATAATACTCTGTGGTACTAGTTGGAGTGTGATTCGGAATTTGCATAGCAGTTGAAGCATCGTTGTGATGTTTCGCGAAGTCTTCAAGTAGACTCGCACCGCTATATTAAAATGTCCGCAAGGATTTTTAATAAACATAGTATGAATTTATTACTGTCGGAACTGAACTCATACTTTTTATGACATATGTTGTTCTACTTCTTTTAGATGTGTTTTATTTATTTCTTTATAGTCCTTCATCGTACATAAAAGAAACACGCCAATCTTATACAATGTGATTGTACAACAGTACAACGTGGCCAAGTACACACGCACAGCTTACACAGCAATCTCTGCCGGGCAGATTGATTGGAGAGGAAATGTCAGAACTTTAAGAGATATGGGACAGTGCAATAGAAGGACAAAGGTATATAATGAAAGTTGTAATGTTGTCGGCACGAATTGGGCTAGCATCGGGGAAAGGCTTATGTTCTTAAAAGCGTTTATGAATCATTGAAACCATTATCAAGACATTGGCTACCTACATTTTTGATATCTTAATATATATAAATCTCGTGTCACAATGTTTGTCCAATGCATAATAATCCACAATGGAGTCCATTGCATAAACCACTTAACCGATTATAATAAAATTCGCACACCATGTGCAGTTCGATCCAACTTGAGAGATAGGATAGTTTAAATAATTTTAATTACGATAAATGACAACCCGGGCGGAGCCGGGGCGTGCAGCTAGTATTTATATAGAAGAACCTCCAAAATGGCGCAAAACTATTATTGTCTCATAGAATAAATATTTTTAACTTCTTTTAAAAAATTCCGTTTATTAATCGTTAGTTGTCGTCATCATTATTAAAGTTGTGAAACATATTTGAATGAGATTGGATTTATCCAATAATATCTTAATGATATCTCATGTTCTTTAGAACAGATATATTTTTTGCTGATTCCGCTGCAACTTGGACTGTTTTTCATCGTAAAAATGAGAAAATGGGAACACATATTGATGGACGGATGTACGGAAAAGCAACTTGAGCTTTTAACTTTTCACTAAAATACTATTTACCTGTTTTTTTTTTTTCATTATTGGACGATGTTAATTGGAACTCGTTGCGACTCTTTTTTGATTGCTTTTGAACAAAAAGAACTTGATTTTTAAATATTTAACGATCCATATATGAACTCTTCCATAGACAATATATTTTTTTTTATTTTTTATTACCGCCGAAATTGAAACAAGTAACGATCAACCTATACACATAAAAAAAAATGTTAACTCGTGAGTAACGAGAAATTGTTTTCGGGTTTCTGTATGAATGCTTCTTCATTATCGATTTTTTTCCTTTAAAATGCAGCATTCATAGACTATTTTTATAAACTCTTTCACAATGCACATATATACTTCTGAAAATATACACCCTGATTTACATCGCACACATTGGGGGTCTTATTGCTTCGAAGCGATTAATTTTTAATCGGTGAACGTCGAAATTCTTTTATAATGATAGCTGAAACCATAAAACTGCCGGTAACCACCGGCCTGAAACCATAAAATTTGTCGCCAATGATAGCTGCTCCAATATTATTTCAACCGACGCCTCAAAAAAGGTGGTTCTCAAATTGACTGTATTTTTTGGTTTTTGTAACTCGGTAAATCCAAATTTAATATGTTACCAGGTCAATTAGTTGTAAAATTTAATAAAAATTTTTCAAACAATTGACGAGATTGTGTTTGATAAGGGATTGTTGTCATTTGGTTACATTTCAGATTTGCAGAGAAGGGACGGTCAACTATTCTGTAGAAAAAAAAAATTTCTCCTTTAAGCACCATAACATCAGTTTTACTTAAGTCTCACGCTACCTTTCAATACGAATTCCACATCTACAGTGAATGTCATATAAATAACATACATTTAACATAACACTTTCTAGTCAGTAGTGGGTTAAGACATTAATATATACGTATACCTAGATTACCCGAGCGCAAAATATTGGTAAACTTAGCGCAGCGCGTGACTAACAATACGCTTCTTAGATGAATAGTTCCACACTAGATTGCTTCGAGTGCGGTCTTAAAACACGTACTGATACTCTAAGGAAAATTAGACTTTTTACCGTCAACTGTAACTCCGTTGTATGCTAAGCCACGAAGCTGAATAAGCAATTGTCTTTGTGATTGTAACTATGTAGTTGGTTAAGATGAATGCTGGCAAGATTTATGTTGCATTTTTTCAATAAAAACATATTGTACGCTACAAATATCTGCTATATATACAATCCATGTATACGAAATACTTAGCAACGGGAGCCGATCTAGGATGGTCCTATATTTCGGCTTACAGCACTGTCTCCCTCAAGGAAGACGGTAACGATTGATTACCGTAACTAGCACAATATTATATATCAAAAGCTATTAATAGTGGTTATAAGATGAAAACTTCACAGCGAGATTTCATGTGATCATAATGTGGAAATAGCTTTAAAGTAAGAAAATAGTATATAAAGATGGGCTCCAAACCAAAGAACTGGAATCGCCATATGAGGAAAAATCAAATATATGTAGTATTGATTTACGAGTATACTAAACAGCGTCGTAGTTTCCTAAGTATTAAGAACTAGCTGCGTGTCGCGGTCCAGGTACAGGTCCAGGTTACAGGGATTATCAGGAACAAACAGACAGAAAGACAAAAATTATTAAGATGCTTTTTGGTGGGTCAATGTACCCACTGTGTAAATCCGGTAATGTTTTTTAGTAAAACCGGTTATTTTATATTACGGAAACTTTAGTTTATGGTGTGTATGATTGAGTAATTTTTTTTCCATATGCCAGGTTTTTATCGTGACTAATTAAATTCTTGTTGATATTTTACAAACTCATACATACGATTTATCCTGTACCCAATTTTGTGTTTGAATTCAAAAACTCCATGTTTAAACATGCTACAGAACTTTCTAGAAGTCTCATAATGAACAAAGCTCTTCACATAACTAACAACGAATCTTCTTTCAATATAATAAATTTCCCTCGTTAAAACTTCTCAACTTGGACTACAGATTCCACGTTATTACAAAGGATACATACGAGTATATTATTTGACTTCTTTGAATATAGTTGAAAAATTATATTTACGTCATATTCACATGTCGAATGTTCTAATTATGCTAATAGATTTTTAGTTTGTTTGTTTGTTTGAACGCACATGTCTCAGGAACTACTGACGCGATTTGATAAATTATTTCGAATGTATAGTAGTAAGTAGGCTATATAGCCTTCATTAGGTATATATATACCAGGGTGAAGCCGGGGCGGGCCGCTAGCTAGTCATATATTATCTTATTTGTCTTTCTTCACCTATACCAATTTATTCTTGTTTTACTTATATCATAAACTAAAAACTTTCTGTGCGTACATGGATTAACACAGAAACCACTGCACGGATTTTGATAATATTTAGCTGCAGCTTATATACCAGAATAACACATAAGCTATAGAAAAACTGGCTTTGGCGCGTGGTTTCGCCAGCCGTTAAGTTGCGGTGCCGCTGGTTAGTTATAAATCTTAAATAATGTTTAGTGCACAAAAGAGTTTAGCTGTCCCCCCTAATTCTGTCCAAATTACCCTTGGACGCGGTCCAAATGATGGAGGCCAAAGGATTTCTTTCTATTATTACGTAATCTTCAATCAACGGATATATCTCGGAGTCCATTTTGTATTTCTTGTCAAAACAACCTGCTGACCATTAAGTATGGATCAAATTATTTTTATCTAGTCTACTATCTTCTTTATGTAAATTTAACATTGTGAAACAAAAAACCTTTAATATAAAACATCGCTGGGAAGTAGCTCTATCAGCAGCCTTTCAATTAACGGCCTGAACGGTCCAGCCGTTTCGTTTTATACAACATTTATTGACCTGTCCAGCTTAGATTGTAGAAATAATCAAAATCAAATATGGAATCGACAATAATATCATTTAAGAAATACAATGTTTAATTATGCAAAGGAAGCTTAAATTCGTATGATAAATAGTAAAACAAGCCTGCCGAATACTTTTAAGAACTATGTCATAAATTGTACAGCAAATGTGTATATTTCAAAATAAATCAAAATAAAAAAATATTCACGTAGGCCACGTATGAAACAATTAAAATATATAAAACACCTCTTGGTATTTTCAATATCTTGCTATCATCATCATCATCATCATTTACTTGCAAATATGGGGTAGGAAACAGGTAAATAAAACAACATATCATAGTATACATCAATCGTGTTCATTTAGTTATAATTGTGTGACAAATATAAAATAGTTTAGAAAAATATCGAGTGACGCCGTCGGCTCTCGAGGAAGAAACGCCGAACTCTAATATTCGTTTCCCAGTTTACCCTGGTTAAAGCCTGGGAAGTGGCATAGAGTAGCGTCGAATAAAACATCACACAAACGCACATTGCTGGCAACATTTAAGCGTTATCTGTAATCTGCTTTAGAAAATAATGGTTTTTTCACCTCTCCGTAATACTTGATTCATAGAAAGCAAAAAAGGTTAAATTGCAATCAGTTTTTTTGTATCGAAGTCAATGTTTGTACATAAACTATCAGCTATTGAATGAGAAACTCCACAGAATCATTTGAATGAAAAGAGATTTTTCTTATTTATTTGATCAAGAACAAAACGAAATTTAGTATTTAACTGAAGGCATCTTTTACGTACTGCAACATTTATAGACCTATCCACTTATCTTTTAGTTATGATCTCACAAACTCAAACATTAATTAATTCTATTACACTTTTTCTAGAAGCGCTTGACTCGAAATTCCCTCGCTAGTAGCTCTTTTAAAATCAAGCCAATCTTTGTCGTGTCATACCAAGTACTTTTTTCAAAAACATTTGAACCTAACAGACTTTATAATATCCTAGCCTTACTATATAAACCGTATCCCCGACCAAGAGATGTGGTGTATTAAACAAAGGCCTAGAACGTTCGATATTGGAATGTCGAGAGATTATTCAAGCAAAACCAGAGATCCATAATCGGAGTAACCATGGACTAAGTTTAATTCTCCGCTATTTAATGATGCAGCGAAGTTTCGATTGGGCAAGGATTAGCAATCTCCGTGCGAATTACGTATTGCAGTCAGTTAAATGGTTTACTTGCAGACTGGGTTTAAGACGATACGGAGTGTTTAAAATTTTATTTGCTTGTAATTAATTATACGGGGGTAGTTTTAAAGATGTGTAGGTTAGTTTTTAAATATAGGGTATATTCCCTCAGGCTTATCTAATGTGCGTTTGTGTGAAAGGTTACACTTATAAATTATCAGTAGGATAAACGAATCACAAAATAACAGCCAGATTTAGCGATAGTAACGCTAGATAAAGGTTCAAAAATTCATCAGTCGTTTAAAGACATTTCGTCGTTTACCCCGATTTCAAAACAATATTTACAAACAGTGAAATATTTCACGACAAACGTGTGCCGTAAAACGCGGACAAATGATTTTATAAGTGCGACTAATAGGGATGGGATTAATTGCTCAAATGTCACTGTTACAAAATTATTTCACTGTTATTTTCGTTAAGTCACTTGCTCTGATCTTTTCGTTTTACCAAACAGTAGAACAATACGTGGAAAAAACATTTGTAGGCCGATCATTTGGTAAATTGATTGAACACTCATTATAATAATATACATTTCAATTAAACAATACAAAAAAACTTCGCGATCATTTTAAAGTCAATCTATCAAAAAAGTTGTAAAATGCACAAAACGCCACTGACAACTGCAGTATTTGATATTCAGAACAATCGGCATAAAAGTAACAGCGACTACAGTGATATAACGGTGATTTTATTACACACGAAGCATTTTCCCATCCCTGTAACGGCCGAAACGCTTGAGTCAACGATCGTTCGCTTAATGGAAACAAACTCATGAAAAGAACACATTTGCACCATTGATATTTGGCACAATGCGTAACACATTTGTAATGGAAAATAAACAATTTACTTCAAGTAACACAGGGGAATTCGACACAAATAGAATTTAAAGGTAATTTCATTAATGATTGCTAGAATTAGCTTACTTAACGTTCTATACAGGAAGTAAATGAAGGATTTACAAAGGATGTCGTCCGAAATGGCGTTCTTTGTGAAACAGTTTTATCGATTGTTCGTAAAACCACGTTTTTATAAAAGTATCAAAATTAAACAATCGCATTTATAACACATTTTAAAACTTATTTTCTATCCTTAGAAAATACCAAGTCACATTGATTTCGAGAAATCATAAGCATTCGAGTTTAATGCTATAAGTACGTTTAAAAATATCTTCGTAATTCTTTTTTCACTTTTTGTGAAATTAAATTTCTCTCTCGAGTTTATTTAGATGTTTCAAAGGTACACTTCAATTTATCGAAGCCATTTGCGGACATAGATTGAAGACAAAGGTAGGGCAATATCGACGTATTCCTATAAAATATCCGAGGTTACTATTAATTTTTAAATTAATCGGTACTAAGGATATTCCAATTCACAATGACTTGGTAGAAAGAATTTTCGTTAAATACTGTGTATTCAATGCCACGTTAAATGCATCATTTATGATATTGATGCTAGCGCATCAAATACGGGGTCATAACGCAGAATTGACATTTTAGTGTTTCACAGAAATACGTCGATATTACAGGCTTCGTAGAAGGGAAATGAGAAGTGCAGAGTCACAGTGAGAATCTATCACTACACTGATTAACACTAATAGCTAATGTTTATGTACTACGTGCACATAATGTTATAATTGTCCCACTGCAATCTTTTTATACTATGCGATGTACACGATATTTCTTGACTTTATTGACCGATGAATTTAATTACAACGGTGTAAATTCTGGTTATTATAGCTGCGATTGTTCGGTAAGATTAAGGATTTTTGTTGACTATTTGAAGTTCATTTTGATTGAACGGTTACGTAACAATCTTAATTATTTTACTCATTCAATACAATGTGCATTAGATTGATGTGACGTGGGACACTTAGTCACATTATGCACAGTTTTGGTATATCATATACGGACAGTGAACAGGGACTTTTATTTAAGGGTGAAAACATCTAACGGACGATTCCAAAACTTCAGTGTATTATATATGACGACACAGTAAAGTTAAGGCGACGATTTATCGCGGACGTGCCTACATTGTCGGCCCCTAATGACAGAATGCACGCAAACGTAAAAATAAACATTGCCAGTATATTTGCGGAGTGCTACGAGTTTGTAAATAGTGGGGTAAATGGGAATTTATCTCATGTTTTACTCGAAAGTGATATTCTATTTTCAATCTGGTATATACCGTTAATATGAATAAGATTGTGGATTAGAATGTTTTGGAAATAAAGTAAGTCTTTTAGAATGAAAGTGTAAATTTACGCCGATCTTATATTAACATTTACCAGTAAGCAACCATTATATGTGCTGCGTATTCGGAGACATTTTCTAGAAACTGTGTTAGTGGTTGGAGATATATTAATATCGATGTCGTGTCGCCGTCGTGTCGTTACATATATAAAACCATTCGTTTTGAAATAGTTTGGGTTCCATAGTATATAATAGAAACCCTATTGAAGGGTTCATCACAACACCAATGACATTTATTGTGATAGACACACACATTTATTAATTATAATAAAATTGATTATATGTGCCGTATTTCTAGAACTTTCCACATATCTGCCGACGAAACCCGCATCAATAATTTGAATTTGATTTTTAATCATTATTCAATAACCACATTAAATAATAAAAATAAAATCCATAATATCAATAAAAAAAAAACTGAAAATAATATATAATAAAAAGAAGATAATTAAAAGTCAAAATATTTAATCGAGAAACAAATATATTAACAAAACATAATAAAATCATAATGCCAATGTAAAACAGGTATTAAATTATTCTAATACACTATCTATAACATTCAAATTAATATTTTTTATTATCTAAACATATTCTCAGCAGAGCTTTGGGGACAACACTGAAATATACTATCCAATTACTTCAAACATTACAATAAAACAACTCTGCGGTCTGCGACAATATTGATATCCATATAACGTGAACAATTAATTAAACATTAATATGATAAATGTCTAAATTAAGCCAAATAACATATTTTCAGTAATGATACTTTTTGAATCTGAAAAATGAACAATATCTATCGCAGCCAACCACACGATTCACTGATATGTGCGAAAGAGACAGCAATAACTGAAGACTGTTCTCAGTCGCGTCCCCAACCCCAGGCGAATATTTCAGCCGTGTCCCCATCCATTAGCCGCTGAGTACTGAACCGCCCAATCTTAACGAATCAAGGCAGACATGTATAGTGATCATTTAGGCGTAGTCCGTGTAGAATGCATTGCTGGTGCAGTTGCCGTTGTCGGTGGGGGAGTCAGAGTGCTCCTCTGGTTCTACACCGTTGGTACGCATTTCATCGCGGACCTGGTATGAAAAAAATATATTAATCCTATTTTAATTTTTGCGTAAAAAGATCATATTTTTTAAAACATATGTTGCATTGATCAATCATTTTAAATAAGAACGCGAAATTAATAGACAAAAAAAATTATTTGTTCTGATTTATTTTTATTAAAATGGAGTCCGGCATGTAGAATAAGAGACGGTCTCTATAATAAAAATAAAAATGAGGCATTCATGTAGTCTATTTTATCTACAATTCGACGCATATTTGCATGTTTTGTTTTACGTAAGGGATGAATTCAATATGACCGACTCCTCATAAAACAATGCAATAAATAAACATTCTGAATTGAACCCCTCCCCATTGAACGATGCTAAAACAATTTTCCGATTTTCCAAACAAACCCTATACATTGGACACAATGCAGTTTTTCAGTACACTTAAAATCTTTTGTATCTATCGTAATGAATGCACATTGTACGCCTAATAAAGCGTGCACCACTCACACGCAAACACAATCGTTAGGACTGAACTACACGAGCGGTTCTGCCGCCGCGGGAATCTGCGTGAATCCGCTGCCACAAATCACCAAACTACACGCGACGCGGTTTATCGTTCATTTATTTTACAATTCAACATAGATCCGCAATAATATCCTTCCTACTAATATTATAAATGCGAAAGTTTGTAAGGATGTGTGTGTGTTTGTTGCTCTTTCACACAAAAACTACAGAACCAATTGCTATGAAATTTGGTACGTAGACAGCTGGACAACTGGAATAACATAGAGGTAACTTTTATCCCGATATTCCTACGGGATACGGACTTACGCGGGTGAAACCGCGGGGCGCAGGTAGTATATTATAATCAAAGAATAAATAAGAAATTAGCGCTTCGCCCACTGTAAGTACATATTATACAGTTCACAGCACTCAGACATTACATATCCAACGGTGAAAGTTTTTTTACGGTCTAGAAATTCCTCACATTAGTGCGTTCCAACGCACATTTCATTTATATATAATTGAACTATAGATAAATTAATAAACCGATGCTTAGTATAAAACAATGTGTGGATGGAACCAGTGCAGTGATAAGTAATCGTTTAACTTCAAGAACAATTCATTCAAAGTTTAGAAGACACCGCGGTTTCCCCATGGGTTCCTCACTTACTACGGAATGCCTGTGAACTCATTTGATGAATTTCTACCAATTAAAGGAAACAGGATGCGAACATACGCAAAAGCTGTGAACCGTAGCGAGAAGCGCAGTTCGCAGCTTACAACTTTTATATTAAATCGTGACTAGAGCGCTTCAGACGCGGATTCCCGCTCGAGAACCGCCCGTTTACTATATGCCCTTAGTCACGTCAATGACGTCGATTTTATACAGAGCCTTAAATTATTTATGGGCATAGAGCCAATACCGAATACATTACAGACACGTGAATAAATGACATTTCAAACAAAATCCACAGATAATAACCACCATCCATCACGGTAGGCACATTTTTCAAACGGATTTTAATATTGTGAAATAAAGCTGAGTGCTGTTGCGGGTTAGGGAATTATAGATAAGAGATATTATATTGTGGAAGGGTCTGATGGTAACCGACTAAAGTGTAAGCAGAAATGTTATTATAATTATAATATTATCCTTTTATACGACTTTTTGGCTATTACTGGATTATCAAACGTGCTGTGCTATTTAACTAGCCCGGGTGACTTCACTTAGGTGCAAACAAGTACAAATACAAATACAACATCCATATGTTTGTCCACGATCACACATGTATGTAAAGTTAACATTTGCAAATGGCGTCCTACACTTGAGAGTGCGTATTCGCGCGAATGAACGTCAATGACCTGCATGTGTCGATTTCGTTTCAAATATTATTTAAAACGTAAAATGTAATTGAAGAGCGAAAAAGATAAATTTTGCCTGTTTTGCATGTGCATCAAATTTAAATACAAACGATATATCTTAATTTAAAATATGCATTTACATTTTGAAATAGGACTTTTTAACGGATTTTAAACACGATTTTTCATATTAAATATTTAATCCGACATTTCGAAGATTTTGCGGAATATTTTTCCGGATGGCGACACTCGCCGATAGTACCTAGGACGTCGGCAAAATGGCGCAGAATCCATCCTATTCTTAATTGATTCGCATCGCTTAGGTAATTTCGCAACGGTAATACATAAATGCGCGGTCGCATTAAAGGCGACAAAAAAAAAAGCTTTACAGCTTCTTTTTTCTTTTTCCTTATGGAAAACTTGTTATTCCCACTGTTATCCAACTACACAAATAACTTATATGACAACATTCTTTGAAAACGATTTTTTTTTTTATAAAAACATGCAAACGAGAACTTGACAGTTCGTTTTTTCGACAGATTGATATAGGCAAGGGAGGTGAGAAATTATGAAATATTATCCTGAAAAATATTAAGCAAATGAGACAGAAAACACGAAGAACTTGAGGAAAAATAAACAAATTAATTTAAAAAATATATGACGTTCATTACAATTTTATATTATGGGCATTAGGGCTTTACTTTGGTTGATTTGCCCGAGTTTGCGTGGAATAATTAATATTAATAATTGTTACTATGCGGATGAATTAATATTTTGTATGTACCTATTACACATTATAAGGTAATTTGCCTTTTGTTAATGGACAAAGAAAGAACTAGAAATAATAAAAAAAAATGAATTCCTCACTAACTTCTAAAACACAAAACAAATGTATATCTTAATATATAAATTCTCGTGTCACAGTTTTCGTTGCCATACTCCTTCGAAACGGCTTGACCGATTTTGATGAAATTTTTTGTGCTTATCCGGTATCTATGAGAATCGTTCAACATCTATTTTATACATACCCCTAAAAGCTAAGAGTAAGGCAGAACAGCGCTTGCCGGGTGCAGCTAGTATTATATAAAGAATAGGTTGACAGAAATTTGAAAGTTGAAATAAATTATACATAATGTATAAAAAAATCTAATACTATTGCAATAAACTGAACTTGAACTGCTCCGAAATATATATTACTAACTGCGCCCCGCGGTTTCACCCGCGTAAGTCTGTATCCCATAGGAATATCGGAAAAAAAGATGCCTATGTGTTATTCCAGTTGTCCAGCTATGTAGTTTTTGTGTAAGTGTAGCAAACATACACACATCCTTACAAACTTACGGATTTATAATATTAGTAGGATGTCTTTTTGAAGAGAAATTTAAAAAATATAAAAAAATATATCTCTAGACGGGATCGAACCCGCGTCATTTTGCCAAACGAATTCCTTCTACTCTTTCAGTTTCAGGGGCCTTAATAAAAAAAATTATATATTTATACCTTCTCCACCTGTCGCATAACACGCAGCATGTTCAGGCCGGCGAGGTTCTTCAGCTCCTGAACGGTCCACTGGCCGCTGCGCAGGAGTTCCGCGAACAGCTCCGGGTAGCGGGATACGTCCTCAAGGCCACGGGGTACTCTGGTACACGGGAATTTATTTCAAAATTAAAAAAAAAGACTAGAAAAATGTTGTAAAAAATATAAAAAAAAAATCTGTAAAAGATGTTGTACGTTCATGTGTGTAGTGTCAGAAAAAGAAAACATAAAATAATGGTCATAGTATTTGTTAAAAAAAGAAACCAAAATAGCTAATGTATCGCTAAAATGTATATTAAGGTGTGCTTAGTTTCAATAAGAAATATAGAAAAAGTTATCGATTTATTAACAGAATCCTATTAATATTATAAATGCGAAAGTTTGTAAGTATGGATGTACGGATGTTTGTTACTCTTTCACGTAAAAACTACTGAACCAATTGCAATGAAATTTGGTACGTAGACAGCTGGATAACTGGAATAACATATAGACAACTTTTTATTCCGATATTCCTACGGGATACGGACTTACGCGGGTGAAACCGCGGGGCACAGCTAGTAATATAAATTTGTGGATGCAATGATCGGGGTGGCTCAATTGAGTCTGATGCTTGTTTTAAATTTCGAGAAAATTTTTTAGCATTGTCATAGCCACACGAAACTTTCTAAAGCTTTCGACAAAAATCTTATATATTTTCTACAACCTTAATTTTCCAAAACGATTTTCTCATTTACACGTGCTTCAACATCGTGCCTATTTATAAACATAAAAACAAATATTTACTGTGGGCGGATGATACAGGAGGCCTACTAATTTAATTGGATAAAAAATCACAACAGCAGACCCAACATCACTGTACTATACTGTCAAATTTTCTTTGATAACCGGATTTTTTCAAAAATATCAGAAATTCCCAAATATCTCTTGATCCATATAATATCGCTGAACATACATGGGGGTTGTTGTTGTAAGTGTGAACGTCCTTCCCAGAGGGATACGCTACCGTGTATATTTCGGATTGTAGGAGGAAAAATTTAAATTTTTTCTCTGAATTTATCAGTTCATTCCAATGCTTTACAGTAAATTGCAATGTACGCCAACAGCAGATGAGAGAGTGGAGTTGTTATGAAATTGTGTCTACTTTTTCCCATTACAATACAAGATTTATTATTTATTTGTTCAGTGTTAATACGAGCAAGAGAGTAGTAGAGTTTCTTATTACCAATGTTATTTATCACTACATAGTATAAAACAAAGTCGCTTTCTCTGTCCCTATGTCCCTTTGTATGCTTAAATCTTTAGTAGTACGCAACGCATTTTAATGTTTTTTTTTTTAATAGATCAATAATTTAAATAGTGATTTAAGAGGTAGCTTTATAAGTGTATCTGTTAAACTACTCTAAATAAACGCGTGCGAATCCGCGATAAAGCTAGTATAATATATGACTATATTCTATACTTTCTCGATAGATAATAACGATCGAAAAAACAACGAAATTTAAACGATCTATCTTTGTTACTTTTTACGTTAAAAAACAGTAAATTTGATCTTTATAATAGCATAGAGATAGATCATATATAATATATCTCTATGCCATTTGGCATTTGACATAGAGACATATTATATATTATGTCTAGATATATATAATCTTAAGGTTCTTAGGCAGATTCGATATCGATGCTAAAAATAGCTAATTATCTACTTATTCGAATAAAGAAGAGTAAATAAAGGTTATTTATTTAATATTATATCAGGATGTCAGTAACATAAACATCAATTGCATTTTTTAGTATCAAGATAGATATATAGATAATATAGATGCATAGATATACACATATCTTATTCCAATATTGTATACTATGGTAAAATTTACTAGCATTGTCTATTCATTTATCGACATTAAAATCTTTAAGCAAGGTAGAAGTAAGCTGATAATGACTCCAGGTCAAAAATACCATCTCGCAAACTTTGCCGATTTACGTTCAAACCCTTAGAAGTTTGACAAGTTTCGATTATCGATTGACTTCCACAAATTTGAAGGAAGGTACATTTAGGGCCTGTTTCACAGTGTTAGAAATCCCTTAATTAAATTCTTTGACGAAAAACTTTTCTTCGAAAACATTTTCGCATCGATCCATTTTAATCCATTTTCGTAGAGGGTGTTTTCTCGTTTCCTCGAAAAATGGCTTGACCCATCGGCACCGTGAATAGTATTACGAAAAATATAGTTATCAAATACTTTTCAAGGAAAGGTACTGAGCATATAAGAGACGAGCTGCAGTTCCAATTGATTTAAAGGTTAAACATTGATATAGTACATATCTCATAGTCTCCACATTCCACATCTGCAATCTATTGACGCCACGTTTTCAGTTTTCTAACACGTCTGCTCATTAGTACTATCAAACAAAAAAGGGTTTAAACGATAACCAATAGCAATCCGAAGAATGTTGGCGTGACTCGATCAACAATAAAGGTCCAGTAATTTTCTGAAGCCATTTTGAACAGTCAAAGGAAATGAAATGGAGGGAAAACTGTGTAACGTAAGATTCCAGCTCGGTATTGACATGAGTGGGCTGAAGAGTTTGTCTTAAATAGTTTCTATGAAATGTCTATAATTCAAAATGAAATTGTCTAAATGTAACTCGGTATGCTTATGTTTGTAAATATTTTAATGCTGAGTGGAGGGTTCTTCGTAAGAGCGTCTATTTATAGAATGTTTTGAGTACAAGTTGGTAATTGGTAAATGGAAATGTAATCTACCTTCAAGATTTTTTTCTATCTACTTTACCATTACAAGTTTATTCCGGGAATGATCTTGTGTTTGGTGAACATTTTATTTTGATATTTGATTTGCGATAATTCATAGTCAATTATAAAGTATTACGAGAGTGTTAAAGAAGCTTAATAAGTAGTAAAAATAATATACTAATGCATGTAATGTCTGGAAATTTCAGTCTTAACTGTGGCTAGACTATTGTAAGGAAACAAGGTACCTATCGAGTTCTTTAGAGACTTTTCTAGTGTGAATTTTATTAGCAGACTCTTTTTGTAAGCATTTATAAAATCCATACCAATATTATAAATGCGAAAGTGCATTTCTTTTTCTTTCGTCGTAGTAAATTTTTAGTTTGGAAACAATTAAAATGATAGAGAATAACATAGGTTTTTTTTTTCCGCCGTGAGATTCCTAAAGGAATTTTCTAAGACTTTTAATGGAAAAGCTCTTTATAATATGGGCCTGCTATGCTAACATATAATTATTTATATAAGAATTAGCTTTTCAAGTATCATTATAAAGGAATGTTTGTTGATCAATAAAAATAAAGAAATACGAAACCGCCAGCGGAAAGATTATAAAATAAAATTAGTATATATACACATAGAGATATATATGAATATTTGTATAAAACTACAAATATTATGATGCTGATTAAGGTAATTAGCCTATATCGTATCACGTTCTTGACTGAGGATATATTTGCGATCCAATTACATATATTTGTACGTGGGATTGACTTCCTGCCTATAATAATGTTTGTTATTAAGCCATTATAGCATGTGGACTATTGACTGTGGGACACTGATTAATATTTAGTAAGTATTTAATTATTAGAATAACAGAATATAATGGTGGATTACAGTCCGATGGTGATGATGATGACTACTAGTAGTAAAATAACTACTATTAGTAGAGTTATAATTTATATCCCATCATGTATTTAACAATTGTAATAAAGTTGTCAATTATTTATAAAAGTTACTTTAATATTTATATAAAGTATTCGGTTATAAAAAAAAATAATATTACGATCGTTATATTTGAGGTTGTCTTCATTATTATAGTTTACGTACGAAAATTATCGTCCACATTAACATTTACAAATCTCCTTTATACTCATATACGAATGTTTTTCGGGTGACGAAGTGATTGGGTAACACGAATGGTTACTTGCACTACCTATGAATCAGTGTAAAAAAAGAAAAAGAAAAAAAAAAATAAACAAGAAAATGCATACTACTTTATAACCAATGAAGTTATATTATTTACCGGTTCACGCCATCATAATCGCCGCCGATGCCGACGTAGTCAGCTCCAATCATCCTCTTGATATAATGGAAATGTTCTGGAAAAATAAGCAAATATTAAACAGGTATCAAATTACGGACGGTATTTTTTATTATTCTTATAGTTGAGAAATTTTTGAGGCCCGGCGTTGCTACGGCTTGACAAAGACCTGGGTTCGTAACCAGACACGTCATGATTATTTTTCTATTCTTTAAAAATTTCTCATTTATAAAGCATTAAAATGCGATAAAACTAAAAATTTAATATTCTTACAGTTATTTAGTTCTTCTAGATATTCATCTTATATACACATTTATAAAAAGATGAGATTATATTAAAGCAAGAACAAACTTGAGTAAGTAACTATTAACTTCGACGAATACCAACATTTTTACAAATAGAAATCTCTGAAAGGGCTTAATTAGGCGTTCGCTACACAGGTTCCAGTTTTATGTTTATCTATCAAACAAAAAAAAATATTATTATATTTCTTTGGGTATTTCGATACATGTTACTAGTAGCGAATAGAACACAAAATGGAAAATGTGTGTACATATTCATGTCCTAATATATACATTGGCAGTTTCAGGACTAGCTAAAATAGAGTATCTAATAGCCTGTTTAATATTTGACATACATTTTCACACACTATGGTTTTCCACGATTTCGCAATCAATTAACGCGCCTCGTTATATTAATTACAGTAAAAATAGTTTCAATACAATTTCAAAGCAAACTCAAACAATTTTAGAGACTAATTCTAATCAACATCAATATTTTATATTAAAAAAAATAGGAGATTAATTGAGAAGAAAAAAAAACGTTTTAATTATTCATTTTCCTATTGATTTTTATACATTTTTGCTGTTAAAGCTATAAAATATATTCAGTTCACATATATCGGAGAGACAACTGAGCCCAAGTAATTGGATTTTGTTTTTCAGTCCCCGGGAAGGGCAGCCTAATGGCTAGAATGATTTGAACCTTCTTGCCTCCAGGTCCTGTGTAGCAAGGATCTAATTGTCTGGATTTAGCATTCATTAATCACACCTTATCTGAATGACTCGCGTTTTTATTAATGAATAGTTGGAAATCTCGTTTTTCGTTTGGTCATTCTTAGATATATTTAACGTTATTTGATCGTAATAATATATAATTTATTTTCGTATGCAATTGAAAAAACAGTGTACACTGTTTTTACACAATTTCACAAGGCAAATGCGATTAATTGAACGATCAATAACAAATAATAAACGCTCATACATTGTATTACTTCTGACATTATACATACTTCTTTATCTTGCTTCGGAACGCAATGTTTTTATATTATTAGTAACTTATATAATTATAAAGTTATTAACATTGTAACTATTTTACAGTTGCGTCATGCGTATATATATGTTCGCGAAAGTCTACAAAACTCTGCTTGTAATACTGTTCGTATGTTTCATTATATGTACATTAATTTATTCATTAATTCATATGCGTATTTTTCAGCCAATGCTTTTATTATTGTTTTCTTTTGTTTTGTGTGCGAATGGAGTTTTATTTTTTTGTTTTTAATCTTTTTATTCTTAATGGACCGAATTTTCACCTTTTATTAAATTTTATCGGTACTAAACTATTATTATATAATAACCTAAAAAATATATTTAAATGTCGGATAATTTAAATACATTTCTAAATAGATTGTTTGACACAATATTCGAAAAACAAGTTTTAACCAAGGATTAAAATATTAGTTCGTATTCTAAAAAACTAACACAAAAGTTTTAATACGTACTAATGCTTAAGTATGAGGCGTGTATAGACATGGAGAAAAAAGCCCGAACATTTAATGATAATTTCTCAGACAATTCAGTTTTAAAACTGCATCACACTCACCCGTACAGGCTCCCACGTCCGCTAACAAAGCAAACCTACGGAAGTTTAGTCTCCGTCCAAGTTGTGAGAAGTTGTTCTTAGTTGAATTATTGTTTCTGTATGAGACGGTTTGGGAATGGTTGCGACCGTTGAATGCTTAGAGTGTTTAAAAAAGGTTTTAAACAGGATTTAATTTTTAGTTTTATAGCAATGAAATGCTTTATAAATGAGAAATTTTGAAAGAATAGAAAATATTTGATCACGAGGCGGGATTCGAACCTCGTATTTTGCCAAACCGTAGCAACGCCTAACCTCTCGGCCACCCGTGATCCCGCCACAGTAATCGAATTTCGTCTACTGTTTCGGTTATATGTGCCTAAGGGGCACCCCACGCCATCTATTGAGATGATTAATTACCATCACAACCAATACGAAACATTATTTCAATGATTACAATATTGTATCGATGGAACGCAGCGTTTGTTAAATTAAATTTTTAGTTTTATAGGATTCGAACCCGCGTATTTTGCCAAACCGTAGCAACGTAGCAACGTTGCTACGGTTTCTTTCGAAATTTCTCTTTTAAACAGGATTATGGGAAGGTGACGTGTGTAAAAATGTTTCTTCCTTGATTGCAATGCAGAGTTATCGAGTGTTTATTTTATCATATATCTATACGTAGAAATATAATATGTATCGTCAAGTAGGGAGTCGTCAAAAGGTATATGTTTTTTCTGCGTATAAAGGAAGCGTTTTTTTGCTAATTGACTTTCATTGTATTCTTTAAAATCACAGGTTGAAACAAATTTTCGAAAAACAAAAAAATTCAAAATTATTGGTCTTGTGCATATAAGCAAAACAATACATACGATCCGAATAAAGTTTTATTCAATTCGTGAGTCAGTTGAATTTCGTACGCCAACTTTTTGACTTAAAATTGGAGCGCCCAATACAGAAGTCCACAAAGCAAACGTCTTTTGTTTTAAGTACATTTCCGTGGATATACAAATATAAAAGTTATTATTCGGGATCCGGGATAAATTCCGCGACCTACTCAATTATTAACAGCCTCAGCCGGGGCAAAGTGGAATTTTGTATGCTTAAATTTGCCATTTTGAAACGGTGATGTAATTTTCGAAAAACCCTCTGAAAGGAAAAAGTGTTTTTGTAAGTTTGTTAGTGAGTCTGATAAATAAAGCGGTTAGAGACAATTTCAGTGTTAAATTTAAAGTTAAATTTTTACACGTTTATTTACATTACTAGCTTCCAGCCCGCGGCTACGCTCGCGTGGACTAAAAAAATTCGAGGAGTCTGACATTTTTTATCACTTAGATGCTTATATCTTAGTCAAATGTCTATTTGTCAAAAAATATTTTCAGAATCCTCTATTTCAATTTAAAAATCCTATAAAATCTCTTTTAATTGCATATTCGAAAATCATTATATATGGATGTATGGATAGCCACCCCTTAATATTTATTTGTCAAATAAAATGTTTATTTGAACGCAATCTTGTCCTTTCACCGCATATAATTTCGTCAAAATCTGCCCAATGGTTGTAGCTGATAGACGCATCCAAACAGAAAATCAGACAAATAGAAAATGTGATTTTGAGTTTTACCCGCCTGTTTCATAAGACAGACAACCAGATAATGACATCCCTCATTTATAAAGAATAGTCTAAGGGACATAAATTGTATGAAGCCAATTACAAATCCATTTAACCTGTTCAGTAGAACTCAGTTCTACGTAACTGAAGTCACATAACAGTCCTAAACTCGATTAGATACAAACCATTAAAATCGAGTTCCGATTCAGTTAATCATATCAGCTATGAAAGCTAATAGAATTTACCAAATATCTGTCAAACTAAAAATTAATCTCTATCAAAACTTTCTTCAAAAATCAATTTACGTAATTGATTACGAATAATAATCAAAGTTTGAATTTAATACAAAATTTCGTAATTTGATTAAAATGATATTGATAGTGATACAGTCTCTTTTATAGAGTTCAAATTAAATTATTTAACCGCAAATATCTGAGGTACATGGTTTGAACTCTTTGAACGGTTTTGTACGAACTCAGTTCAGTTTGCGTTGATAAAATGAAATGGCCAGTATCTAGACGATACAGCCGGGGTGTATGGTTACAAATACTCAGAACTCTCATGATAAGTTAAAAAACCTGTAGTAGGAAAGTTCCTACTTCCTCAATTGAACATTACAAGTTTTGATCACGTCTAAACGTCAAAACTCCCTTCTTTCTTTCCTTCTTTTTCCCTTAAAATGACTTTGATCGCGTCCAAAATTACCAATGTTTTCAAAATATAAAATTGACTTACCAGCAACATCGGAGATTGTAGCATTGGGTGCACACTTGACGAAATCAGGGAAGAAATTCACCATAATTAACCCGCCGTTTTCTTTCTGTGGACAATAGTTTATAATATTGAATTAGTGAAATACGTCAACAAATAAAAGAACAGACTAAACTACAACAAACATTATAAAAACTAGTAAGAGTGCCAGATCACTTTGCAGTGTATTTAACGCGTGAGCATAAAACGGAAAGGTCCTCGGTTCGATTCCAGATGAGGTCTCCGGAACAAAATGTCTCCTGCTAGAGCAGGACACAGAAGGCTGATCACCAGTTGTTCGTAAAATTTCCAAGCCACTTGTTTGTAGATCCCCATCTGCCCCATTTCCCCCTCGACAGGACACGGTACTTCATTAAAGAGAGTCAGTTGCTAAGAAAACCTACGACTGATTCGCAGTATCTCTGTTAAAAGAAGTCTACAAGGATCTCCAATGCTCTTAAAGAATAATTGATGTCATCCTCCTAAAAAGAACTGGGATAGTTTCTAACCAGACATGCAAATCTTTATTCCAACCAGAATAAAATGCAATGTTATCTAATTTAATCACAAACCGATAACCTAATTATTTCCCAAATGACAAGGTGAACCTTATCCCATAATATATTAGCAATTATGTCGGGAGCGATAACAATAAACCGATAATCAACCATAATTCCATAAACAAACAATTCAATATTGATTAGAACTTCCACATAGATAATAATGTGGAGTGAAATTCCAGGAATATTAAATGCAAATACTATGAATAATTCATTGAAGAGGTTAAATTGTGATGCGGTGTTCAAGGTAATATGATACATGTATACGAACGTATGATCCAAGTATATCCACTTCTGAACTATTATGTAGTTAATAGTTAGTTAACTAGCCAGTTAGTTAGTCAGTTCCGCTAGAGTAGATAAAGTTAAGATAAAAATGTTAATTAGCTGCCAGATAGCGGCTGCGCCTGCGTTTCTAAGCGAAAAATAGACAAGCGAAAAAAATTACTAATATAATAATAATAGCTAAACGCCCGCAGCTTTCTCGGGACTAAAAACTAACTAAATACTATTCAAATGTTCTTTTTTAGGTTTCCAGATATCTTTTTACTATATTTCATCCAAATCTTTTCAGTGGGTTATGTTAGGCGATGAAGAGGTGGATAGATAGACAGGAATAATGATTATTGGTAAAAAAAGAAATGAATAGGAATTTCCCATGTAAATGAGGTGTTCCCCCAAAGCAAAGTATGTCTAGTCTCCTAGTTATAAAAAATCATACCATAAAATCAATCTATTTCAATGAGACGGAAATACAAAAATAGTAAAACAAACAAACACAGTTTTTAACGCATTAATAACGTTACATATATATAGAATACAATTTAAACAATGTTTTATTTCACGTCACGCAAATGTTTTGTTATTCCCTAAAAATTCGTGAAAAAGCTGCGTGATCCAGAATTGTGAACGGGTATTACAAAAAATAGGTGTAAAGAAAAAAAAAGGTGGCGAGGTGAAATATTCAAAGGTATGAAACATAGATTTTATGCCCATATTTCAATATTTGCTATGAATCTATCCAATCATCCAAAGAGTTCGTAGAAAAACTATTCGATGAAAAATTAGGAATGTTTTTTAAGATGTCGCTTTTCAGTTTTGATAAAACACGGATTTATATATACTCTGTCCATTAATAAATAGTCAAGTTTAATCTCGTTTAACGCTCAGACATATAACCAGAATTGATCTAAACTCTTTACATAAATAATAGAATAAAATAAAAGCTACAATCAGTTCAAAAGGAACTTGAACTTTTCGAAGACTTTCAATATATCAACTAACAATATACAGTATACACAGAGTATTTACTCAACCGTTAGTAATGCGTTCACGAAAAAATTGTTTGTATTATTTGTATGTATATATATAAGTTTTACGTTTAATTATTGTGCAATAAATTAAAAAAAGTTAATTAACAAATAATGCATGCTCGTAATTGTCTACTACAAATGTCATTAAGGGCCACTGACAATCAGTGGTGCAAATGTATCTAAATGTATAATAAATGTATATTTCATATCATTCGTTCTTGATACTGAGTGGGTCTTTTGTCAACAGAAAAAGGCCGAGTAAACATTAATTTCTTATTTTTAGTTTTACTCATTTGTCGTCAACGTCTTTTAACTTCAAACATGTGTGTGTGTGTGTGTTAACTTCAAACGTGTGTGTGTGTGTTTCATTTTTGTTTTTTGATTTGTAATGTTATGTTGTGGCATTTTAGTGTTGTCATTAAAAAAACCAAGCACATTAAAGAAACACATCCAACATCTATACCTATTTTCCCATATAACCAGTAGATTTTTCATTCATCCCACGCAGTTGCCGGTGTTAAATCTAAAGGCCTATTCAAACCGGGTAATTTAAAGAACTGACGCGACAATATGGGTGTTGAAAGAGATTGCACGCGGCTGACTGCCTTTGTTACTATTGTGGACGCGACTTTGAGCCTGCTGGTGTGCGGTGTGGGGTCGTGTACAGATTTGGCGATATTTTACGAATACATACTGTGACACTTTGTTTTGTGGTAGGTATATTGAAATTTTCAGAGAAATGGTGCGAAAACTTTTTTAGAGACTTGAATATTTTTTCAGTTTAATATTTTACACGATAAAGCACAAACTGATTATTATTAGCATTGTACAAGCTGTGGTATTTGGTATCGTAGAGTAAAATCGAATTATAAAAAGACAAATCTTCCATTTAACATATTTACTACGCTCTTGAATTTAAGCTATTGGATTAGTCCAACTTAAAACAACGGGAATACAATGCCCATGTCGTCAACATTTCGTTTTTATTTCGACTCTTCTGAACCCGCGTTTTTTAATTCCATACAATTTATATTGAAATAACATTAAAGTAAACACTGAATCAGTAGCCTTACGTTACAAACCAAACGGACATTATTTAGTGAATATTAAATAAGAAATATTTTTAATATATATAATTAATTAATAAATAATTAATAATTATCAAAACCCTTACCAAAGATTGTATGATGTCATCCGGAACATTCCGCTTATGAGGGCACAGGCTGTACACGGAGGAATGGCTGAAGATGACAGGCGCTTTGGAGAGCCGGATCGCTGCTCTGGTGGTGTTCTCGCCTACGTGGGACAGGTCCACTATCATACCCAGACGGTTCATTTCCCGCACCACTTTCTGTTGACAAATGGGTTCGTTGAAAACGTGCGATGTTGACTTGTGCTAATGAGTGGTAAAAATATGTGGGGAAGGTGGAAGATCCTGACGGGTGTGACGGTTGCATTCTTGTATTAGAGAAAAAAGTTGTTCGAAACTTGGTTTGGTAGCGGTAGGTAATAATTGAAAATGATAGTTAATGTTGAGTTGGTTTTTTCGAAACGTTTGAATGGACCACAGACCGATACCAAGTGAAGGTCAATTTTCGGTGATATGTCGTTGGCGTCCTTCTGCAAACATTTTTGTACTGTACGGCATGTGGTCAGTATCATTGTTTTTTGCCTTCGTTCTTTGTGTTACTGTATATTTAGCTACTTCTAATTCTGTATACTGTAACACGAAACGATTGTGAATAGTTTTGCAGTACAGTAAGTTGTTGATATAAGAAAGAGTATGTATGCATGATGAAAAAGTCTAAGAAAAAATGCTTACAAATGAGAGATTTTGAAAGAATAGATATAAACTATTTTTTTAACATTTTTCAGGTTTATCTATCTCTCTATGTATCCATTTATTTTCTTTAGTTCACTCATTGTACATCGGGGTTTTCGGCCTTTAAAGGTCGCAGGTAGATAGGGTGGCGTCACCAGCGAAACATCTTAGGCTGAATATTGTTAATGCTATTCTTATTCTAGGAAAATGAGGAGTTAGATTTTTTGTACAAGTGTTATATGGTATTTGTGAGCTGCAGTCGTGTTGTTAGAAGCAAAAGGAATTAGTGTGTTCGAACATACGTGTAAGGGTAAAAGATAAAAAATGTGCAGCTAAAACCTAATACAAATGTTTTTTGTTATGCAAAACAGTATGACATACAATACATTCGCAATGCAAATATCGACAAATAGAGGCACATTCGTGATTCATTCAAATACATTATTTTTAATGACAACTTAAACTTCAAGTGAAATAACTAATAGAGAGAGATGATAATAACTTTAAAAAATGCAGTCATAACTCCAATAATGTTCATAAAAATAAAAAAAAAATACTATTAACTTAAAATATCTATATAGGTTTTTATATTAATATATAAATAAGTGTGCATTTCTTTCAGG
Organism: Zerene cesonia; assembly: GCF_012273895.1. Lineage (NCBI taxonomy): Eukaryota > Metazoa > Arthropoda > Insecta > Lepidoptera > Pieridae > Zerene > Zerene cesonia. The sequence goes on along the minus strand of NC_052122.1, from coordinate 4,073,133 downwards.
CACATAAGGACCCATATTAAAACTAGCTTGTTGTAGCATTCGCGAGATGTTGTAGACACTATAATTAATTTTATAAAAATTCAATAACAAAGGTCGGTAACTTATGTCCTAGGTTTCGCGCGCGTTAAATTCGAAGAAGTTTAATGGATGTTATTATACCTATAAACCTTCCTTATGAATATAAATGTATCTATAAAAAAAAAAACATCTATTTGATTATATATTTGCGTAATTTTAAAGATATCTACCTTTACTCTATATAATATATAGAAATACACATAATATAAAGGGAAACAAAAAAATTAAAATTAACAATTAGCAAATGGCGGCCTTATCGCTAGATAGCAATCTCTACCAGGCAACCCTAACAATAAAGGAAAAAACAAGCATCCAACCAAAAATATGGGAACAATGAAACGCTGTTAAAAAAATTATATCTTTGCTTTTAATTAAAAGTTGATAGGTATTACAACCAGCCGTTTATAGGAGCAAATTGCATGGGTATCATTTAATATTATTGATGGTTACATAACAAAGCTAATGGCGGTAAATTGATTTTTTTTCATCGGGACCTAAGGAGCTTCGAGCGAATGAAAGAGTAATTCCAATACAAGACGCTCTAGAAATTTCTTTCGCTGCTCCGACTGCAAACAATAATAAGTATAAATAATAATCTGATTTATAAGTTAGTATTAGTAAATATGAAATATTGTAACTATAGGCTCAATAGATTAAAATTATTTTTGCATAAAATCTTTAACTACATACTAGTTAGTATTTTCTTGTTTTTGATTTTACGTGAGTATTATACATTTAGAAATTAAATACTTTTTAACGGATTTTAAACGCGATTTATTCATATTATTAACCCGACCCGACTCTCTCTGTAAAGTCTCCCCGTGACCACGCTCGCTGTAAAGTGTTCGAAACGTCGGGTTTATAATATAAAAATCGCGTTTAAAATCCGTTAAGAAGTCTTTAATTTCTATACATACTAGTTATCTAACTAGATTAACAGAACTGTGGATAATTGTAATCTGTGAGTCATTCGACTTCTGTATATCTGTGAGTTTGTTCGTATTTCAGAAACGGCTTAGATTATCGTGAGTGATTCGTTCGCTTATGTATTGTGGAAACAAAAATTTTGTATTAATTAATTTTATTTTTCTTCGTTCATAAATAGAGACGGGGTAACGTGGACGAAGAACCGTTTTAGTCAACAAAAAGCAAACAACCCGCTAATATTATAAAGCTATAGTAACTCTGTCTGTCTGTTTATAACTTCTTCATGCATAAATCACTGAATCGATTTGGATGAAATTTAATTGACATCTGATATAGGAAACAGGATAGGTTTTGTTCCGGAACTTCCACGGAAACGGGCGAAGTCAAAGCGAAAGCTTATAGTGTAGTATCACTAAAGTCGCTTCCCGCGTCTGTCTATGTATGTATCCTTATATCTTTAAAAGCACACAACGGATAATGATGGAGGTTTTTTAATCGGTGGAGTGATTCAAGATGAAGCTTTAAATGTATAATAACATCTATTAAACTGGTCCGAATTTAACGCGTGCGAAACCGCGTGCAATAGCTAGTATAAAAATAAAATGCAAAAACATATAACAGATTCGCATTGTTAAAATCACCTGTCGGCCATTAATTTAACAGTTCATACGTTGTTTAGAGGGTATTTAGGTGTAAATTGTTCAAAATATCAAGAGTCCGTGAAACTAGGAATTTCATACGAACGCCCGCTAATGATTCCATTTTCGAGTTTAATGCTACGTAGGAATTTAATGATCCATCGGTTATGGTCCACATGTATAACGGGGACCTGTAATTGGAATAATTACGTACGCGCGAATTGCCAATCTTCATCCCGTAATAAAAATACCAATAAACAACAGACTGTATTTAATAGTTCTTGCTAGTTCGTCGGAAATGGCACATGAATAATATTTTAAAAGCAAACTGGCATGCGAAACGTACGTACATGCACTAATAAAAACCAATTTAACTTCATAACACACGGCATATTCGTTTTAAAAGTTTGAAACAGTGCTCAAAAGGGAAAATATTCCGCATAAGCTACGGGCGTGCTCTGAACAGTTTAATTTTAAAGCAATTTATTGTATGCCAATTTTTCAACGCGACCTTCTTTCGAATACACTGTATATAATTTTTAAAAGTCCCTTTTCTCTAATTTTGTTTGCATTTTAATGTCAAACTTATTTTTTTCATATACGCATATTAAAATAGTTTCACGCAACATACCGCTTCGATATAAAATATACGTCACAACTAAAGGTAGGTAGGTAGGTAAAAAATATCAAAAAATAAGGCAGCTAATAAAGTACGCAGCCGTGACTTTGAGCAACTTTAAAACTCTAATTACAGCTGAAGTCATCGACTTCTTAAGACGGCATTGCAGACTTGTGGAAAAAATAACGAGTGAGATAAAATGCCCCGCAAAAATCTAGACTTGGCACAATGTCTTGGCACTCGCTGAGCTTTTAATGATACGTGAAAATAATGTGTGGCGGCATTTTGAAATGGAAAATTATGCGAGTATTAATATTAATATTTATCATCTTGATCACTTTTAATTAAGATCCTCTGAAAGGCTTATTAAAGACGTATCTCGCCTTGCGGTAGCGTGTATAAAAACTTGGTCCGAGGTCAAAGGGAGTATTATCTAGCCTTTTTATATTCCTTAGCTTGATTAAGTCATTATGAAGGTAAAAGGAATGGGAGGTAATCTCCTTCTTGGGCACGGAATTCCAATTGTCTCTGTTTCGCTGTTCGTCTCTATAAGCCTGGACTTTTACGGGTTTAATTTTATTTACCTTTTCATCTAGTGCTCCTCAGTAGCTTTATCTCTTCTATCAGAGCCTGTTATATAATTTATCTAGATAACAAAGATAGGATAAGATTTTATTTGAGTTTATTAAAAATATCTGAACTGAATTTCATAACATGTTAAATATCAACTTTCGATGGAAGAGTAACTACTTTCATGTGATGCTCATAGTAGGCTTTAATATATGTAGTTTCAATGGCATATCTCATATAATTTTTATTTTATTTATTTATCCAAATACCCCCGAGTTCGTCACTCGCTCATTGGGGATCATCAAAATTCATAGAAGTATTAAGTCTTGCTGATGTAAGGGGTTTAATTACGACCTGTATATATGTCTATATGTAAAGTAAGATGAGATCTCTTCTCTCGACGCACGATAAACAAAATTCCGAACGTTTGTAAACTCACGACGCGTTTGTTAATAATGCAATATGCCTGCAACATATATATTAATTAAATAGAAAGTTTATATATTTCATGAATGGAATCTTAAATGAACACCAACCTCTTTTTGAAAATAGAGCCTTGTGATTAAACGCTTTCGTGTGAATCTAAGAAATTTTTTGTTAAAATTTTCAACCGTCTTCAAAACTATGAGGAGGTTTACAACTAGACTGATGTATAATTTTCTTTGTTATCTCAGAATATTCGACTGGTTTAGCCGATTTTGATGATTTTTTTTTTTATTTGTAATGTGGTCCCAATTCAATTCGGCGGTTTTTAATGGTAACGTTGCTATAATATTATGTTTCATAAATACACATTAGCAATAAATGTTATCCCTTTTAGATATTATACAAGTAATTAAACAGTCTGGCGGTCTAGACGCGTTGATGAGTTTTGTACAGGATCTAAAATGTTTAAATGTAATACGCTCTCAAAATGGTAAATATAATTACAAATATTTTACAAGTTCTATGGAAAATATTGAAATTTAGCATTTAAAATGTAAAATTAAATATTCATTCTTACCTCACCGAACTCCGTTAGGCCATTGGCAGCGGGTGCTTCATTTGAAGAATCGGCCCTATGGAAAGAGACAACAGTATAGAAAAGTTGAAAACAAGCTAGAAAGAGACAAATATATTAATATAAATATGTGCTCGGTAATGACTCGTTCCGTTCAATATTGTTTAATGTGTTTTTCAACTTTCCTATCTATACATTCGCTTATTTCGCATGTTATTTGATATACTTAATACGTTTGCCTCAGCAATGAATGTTTTGGCTTTATTACTCGGATCCATTATGGTTTCGTTGTTCATAGATGAGCTTATATTACCCATGATGTTATATATACAGTGATAACTCGTTGCCGTGCAAAATTGTTTTACTGATGCCTTCTGTTAAAATAACTTTAAACTGATTTTTGTAGGTGGATTCGTTTTAACTAAGGAGCTTGGTTAAAACTGATTTTTACTTTTTAACTAGAAAACAATATTTAATCAAAAGAAACGTGCAAGCATGTTGCGAACTTTTGAATTTTGCAGTCAAAAGTAGTTGTGACCGGCAATGAGTTTCGACTATATGATATACATTCATAATATCAATAAAAAATTCTCAACAGGTTTTTTTTTATGAAAGGGAACAAACAGTAAATGAACGGCTAAATCAAGATAATTTAACACACGTATAACATATTTGAAAAATAAATATTAAATAATAACAAAATATTTCGCCGAAAAATGACGAGATGGTCATTAAAATAATGCAATTATTAAGTTGAATATAATTTTGCCAAAACAAAAGGTTATTTTCTTTAAGTTATATTGACATTACCTTATTATTTTTATATCAATAAATAGTATAATATATAATATAATATAATATCAGAGGCACGTAGTCCTCCTTCCGTACTTGGAAAGGTTTCTATTCCCTTATTACAGTCATCAATCCTCTCCCTATTCCTTACCCCTTAAAAGCAGGCCAAGGCCAGACCAATACTTGCAGAGTTAGTGCTTCTGCCATCACTCTGCAAGTATTCAAGAGTTAGGGCAAGAGTTAATGCAAGAGTTAGGGCAGAAGACCTAACTCTGCAAGTATTCATGGGCGGTGGTGGTCACTTACCATCAAGGAAATCACCAGCTTCTTATTCCTTCATTATAATGAAATAACTTTCGTGTACATAATACCTATTTTTTTATTGTCAAGTAGATGAATAGTTTTTAAGGATTAATTTTAATATAAGTGTACGTCTGTGATAGAGGAATTAATATTAATCCGCATGTGCACAAAGGGTCATCAACCGAGAAGCGCCGAAACGAATGGATATGAAATGTAATGCCCTTTGAAGGTCTAGCATATTTCATATCTACAATTTCGCTTTATTTGGAGGTAAGGTTATATTGCGGTTTCGAAATTCTGGATAAAGCAGGAATGTTCTGGAAAATGTCGTTCAATATTTTGACCAAATAAAAAAAATTGTATAGAAGTGTACATATACAAATCTTATCGATAAAGAAGCGATTTCTTCCAGATACACTGGTAGTCAAAGACAAGCAGTTATGGTATTCATTTATGTCCGAAAGTTGCGATTATTTGATTGTTATGCACAAAAATACATAAAATATGAAATGAATAGGTATAATAAATAAATATTCAATGTAAATTTTGTTTCATACATCGAAAACAATCATTTGCGGAGTTCTTAATAGAAACATAATTTTATTTCTGAGAATCTTTATTGAATTTGCAAATATTTCACTACTCTTTGATTCTTATTGCGCTATGGTTTTGAATACTTAATGAAAGTGTATCCAAGTAAATTATAACTTTATTTCATTTATATTTTTATTACGAACAAATTATTTCAACTAGTACTTAGTCGATATTCAATATGTTAGTTAATTGGTTATTTTGCGTTTATTTTTGAGTTTGTTTTGAGTTTATTATATTGCGTTTATTTTTGAGTTTTGTATTTGAGTTTATTTTTGATCTCAGGATTTACCCTGGTATACTACCACCATTACCATATGTATACTAATAATATACAACTGACGAGCTTGTTTATTTGAACATTCTTATCTCAGGAACCATTGTATCGACTTGTAACATTGCCTCAGTGTTAGATAGTCCATTTATGGAGAAATGCCATAGAAAATATATTTATTTGACACTTTATTAAAAAGGTACAAAGTTATAGTAGAGAAGCCTAGCAATTTGATAAAAAAATTGAATCAATCTAGTCTTGCGAAAGATACGCTCAAGTAATAAATCAAATAACATTAAAAAACATAATCTTATTTCAACCAAATGAGCTTTATTTGAAAACAATTTTCACCCAAACTGGCATGAAAGTGTGGACGAAATTTATTTTTTCTATGACGCCGACAGCGCCTCCCCCGGATGCAGAGGGAGCTATAAACGAAGCGTAGTGAATATGCAAACAATAGTTCAATTGTTCTAAACAAGCCCACGTCTGTTAAATGATACAATTTCGAAGCTATGGAGGCTCGCTGGAATAGATAATGGGGTAAAGTTATACGCAAAGCTTTTTTTTTCTTTTCTCGGCTTGTTATTATTGTTTTGAATTGTAAATTAGACTATAGCTGACGTGTTCATATGGAATATTGTGAGGTGTATATATGTGGATAAAGGTTTAAACAATAGATTGTTTTTAAAGTGAATTATCTGAATGACCTATTATTGTGAGACATTAAAATCGTCGTCGTCCAATAGGTTTTCTTACCGATTTTCTATTCAGACAACCACTAGCCCTAGTACAGCCCGACACCAGATCGTAACTTATTTTTGTAAACTCAGGGACAGAAACCATTCACGCTGAGCCACTTTACCAAGAAGACGGAAAATAAAAGACTTAGAAAATAAGTGACTAATGTTAATTTTATAAATTATTGGTTTCGAAATTATATTACTGTTTAACATTCAATTGACAACTGTAATAATGCATTAATTTAATTCCTTTTAAAAAAAAAAAAACTAAATATTGAGAAATTTTGAAAGAATAGAAAAAATTTGATCACGAGGCAGGAAAAATTTTTTTTCTATTCTTTCAAAATTTCTCATTTATAAAGCATTTCAATGCTATAAAACAAAAAATTAAAAACTAAATATTGATATAGAAGTAATAAGAAAAAGATAAGATGAAACATGATAATAGTTTACGAAATAATAATGAATATGTACGTACCATGGTGTATTGCAGGTGTGAGTGAGGGTCATATATCGCACTCCGAGCTGGTAGTAGCTGCGGAGGACCCCCAGGGAATTCGCGATGGAGTGGCCCCCCTCTATCCCTATTAGGGATGCTATTTTCCTCGGCCGGGCACTGTGAGCTTCGAGGATATCTGTTGACAATCGTATTGTTTTTTGAGGTTTTCGCTTTATGTGATTTTACACATATACAATTTTATTAATTACTCTTATATATAAAAATCAATTCAAAAATCTACTCGTTATTCTGGCTAAAACTCGAGCGTGGTGTGGCCGTTGATATATGATAATTTTGCTTTTTATGCATTCATCATAGTCCAGAAAAGGGTTAAGAAGTAAAAAATGCGGATAAATGTTTCGAAAATTCGCAGGGTCAGCTAGTTTGAAAATCGTTCATTAGACGATAATTCGTTGAGTATGCGAGTCGAGCAGGCTTGGGCACAAATTGGGCCATCTTAAAAAACCACACCGCCACAAAAGATCGGTTTGATATAGCAGCTCGCTACTGTGTTTGATGAGTGGGGGAACTGGAGGCCTCTATCTTTTTCTTTACCCTTTCCAGTCTATTATTATATTCCCTTTGTTAATCCTTTCCCTATCCTTTACCATTTAAAGATGGCAACACATTTGCAGCGCCACTATCCACACAAATGCTCATGGGCGGTGGTGATCGCTTACGCACCTGCTCAGTTGTCCGTTCTAACATAAAACAAAATTCTAATGATATTGATAACCTGAAAGTATGTTAACTTAGATTTTTTTAGTCAACATCGCCCATTTGAGTATAGCGTGGAGTTAACGTGATTTGTTACTGTATATAATTCGAAATTTGGTCCTTTTGTGTGAGCAAACAGATAAAAATTATAAAAACACGTTTTTTCGTACAACGTCCGTGTATACACCGTGTGTGTTTATGTGCGATTGTGTTTATATTACAAACATATACTTCAATTTTATATATTTGTATAGATTTTCTCTTTAAAATTATATTGTAGTAACGTGCAAGCAGCGAGCAAAAGAACAGAATTTATTGACACAAATTTAAGGAGCATTCAATTGAAATGTGGCTTTATTCTTTCTTTTGAATTCTCCGATGTGTTCACATTTCAAAGTATAAGTTAATGTTAAAATCCCTCCAGCATCTGAGAAGGAAAATCATTATTTTACTTCTTCAATGTACATCAATTTATCAGATTTGTTTCGTTTTATCGAAATTGTAAATGTCATCCCTTTTATATTATTTACATTAATGGCCGTGACTTTGTGTTTTTATTTTTTATTTTTTAATCTCAGAATTATTTTGTGTTTTTAAATTTTAGGTTTGCGTATAATTATAATGCGATGTTATATAAACTTCAGATTGTATTACTAGCAACCTAATTAAGAAAATATTCGATTAAGCGCCTTTTTGTGATGTCATAGGTGTAAATACAAGCGAATAAATAAATAGTCAGCCAATTACTGAAGTGCAAAAAGGATTTCTATTTATTTTTTATTTTTTTTTTATGTCATAGCGGGCAACTGAGCTGGTGGTTCGCCTGATGGTAAGCGATCACCACCGCCCATGAACATTCGCAAAGGTTGGGCCTCTGCGAATGCGCTGCCCGCTTTTTTGGGATAAGGGAAAAGGAATGGATTAACGACTGGAAAGAAGGAATGGACTGGGAAGGGTGAGGAAAAGGAAACGGGCCTCCGGCTCCCCCACTCACCGCACAAAACACAGTGGCATGCCACTATTTCACGCCGGTTTTCTGTGGGGGTGTGGTACTTCCGGTGCGAGCTGGCCCAATTCGTGCCGAAGCGTGCTCGACTCCCACAATAAAATTTGCACTTACTAGGATTTCTACGTTAACTGTTTATTCAACACTTAAAGGTCGTTTACGTTTCTATTAATTATTAGATGGATCGCATTACATATGAATCATTGACGTACATTAAATGGATAAGCTTACAAATATTATGTGATGCTAAACTCCGCATACGCGTGTATGAGGAAGAGATTTCAAATGAGCAATAAAACAGACTTAAAACATTACAGCCACGAAATAGGGTGCTAATTTAAATGTTACACAACACAACACCCGTCGGACATTTTTATGGAGCTCAAGGTACAGTCCAACATATGAGGTTTCACATTTTCTGAGAAAAACTACGTTACATAAATAAAGAAAAATCTAGTAAACCTCTTCTTTTTTTCGGAGCTTAATTTGTGTTTTTATATTTAGCTTTGTAGAGTTCAGATGCTTTATAATTGACATCTGTTAACATCCTGCTACTACAGATAATTTAATTGCTATACTAGTTATATTATCTGTAATAGCTGGGTGTTAACAGACGCGTAATGTATACTAGTACTATACAACTATTTAAATTCCTGATGGAAACAGTTTAATTTACTGCGCTAACAGCTAACTTATTCGGCCGTACGCCTTCATGCAAAACCTAATTGTTTTTAAAAACAAAAGAAGCAGGTTGGCGTTGCGCTAACTTGCCCCATTGTTCCGGCAAAATCTCAATGAAAATTATAATTGTGTGCCCGCAAACAATTAAGGCATAGTCGAGATGAAAAATTAAAGTGTAGCGCCCAAATAATATATTATTTGTATCTTACGCTAATTATTGTACGGCAAAGTATAATTATACAACTGTGTCTCTGTACTCTTGGCCTTGTTAGTGTATGTTTTGTATGTTTAAGGCGTGGTCACTTTTGTTTTTTATTATAACTTGTGTGATCATGATGCATTTTTTGCAACGATTTAAAAGCAACCAGCGTGGTCACGTGGAGTGTGAGATGTCACATATCTGGACGTATCACAAAAATTGTTATTTGAAATAGGTGAAGGCAGTTCACAAATTAAATTTTATAACACGGTCAAAATATATAACATCATTATTTTGAATAAATCGTGTTTAAATCCATTAAAGAGTCTCTCATTTTGCAAACTTAATATTAGAAAAACACTTAACATGAAGTGATGTTAAGTGTGTAACACAATAAGCTCATAGTTATTTTCCTTTCATTAAATTAGTTACCTACATATTTACATTTTCATATTCCTAACATTTAGGTACAAATTTATGAAACTGACAATTTAATTATTAATATTTATTACAATGATTGCTTAATTTCATACTATACTTGCTTTAATGCCTGCAGACGAAGTTCGGCCACAATACCTTATCAATTAGGTATCTAAAATAGTTTATGACCTATTTGTCAGATCTACTATATGTATACAAAAACAATCATAAAAATGGGGTGATCTGTTTCAGACGAAATTGGTTGGAACCACTGGTTTAGGAGAATTTAATATAATACTAGAGACTCCATGAACTTCGTATTACTCTAAAATATATACGTGAAAAATATTTTTCTTTTCTTATCATTAATGTTTCTCACCATTTAAACCTCCTCTCATTCACAAATATTTCATAATCAAAATTAGCCAATTCAGTACAAGAGTTCTCGAGTTTAACGCGACACTGGAAGAAACAGGATAAGTCAAGATATAAAGATTTGTAAGAATAGAGATCTCACCAGTAACAGAAGTAGCCATTTGGAAGTGCTGAGGATACTTCTCAACCAATCGCTTGATGACGTCGATCTGTTCCAAAGTCAACTGGACAGCGTCCTTGTTTTGGGCACTGCAAGGCACGAATGCTGACCAGAACTGTAACAAATAGAGAAAGTAATGTATAAATAAAATACGAGAAACAAACTAAGGTGTATGTGGAAAGTCGAGCAATTCGACACGATTTGGGGCAATTGATCGGCGTCAAATACCATACGAATGCTACTGCGTTTTGTATGATGATTGGGAGAGCCGGATGTCTTTAGCCTTTTTCTCTTCCATTTTGGTCCTTCCTGGTCCATCCTTTTATTCCCCTTGTCATCCTTTTTTCGTCTCATGTCCATTAAACCCATGTGCAGGAATGTTAAATTAAATACTAAACGTGTATTTAAATATTTGGCCAAATAAATAAACAACCAATCTTAAATAAACAATCTCATTCCTATGAAAAAATCAATCCCGAACTCAAACCTGCTGTCTGACCAGATAGTTTAATTCATAGCGTCATGTACGGAGGAAAAGGAATGGTAAGTAATTGGTATTTAGGTTCAAGTAGGGACTCAGGTGCCATATATTGCAATATGAACTGCATTCGTAGCTGGTAACCTCGCCATTCCGTCTTAATGGTGCTTAATGATGAGACCTCCGTTGCACAGGTTGGAGTAAATTGAACCTTCATTATCAGTTGATTGGCGTAATCATTTCGAACTTTTGGCCCTATTTTTGCTCTTAATATTTCGGCATGCATATTAATTAATCTGATGCGGCAAGCAACCAAGCTTATTTTGTATTTTTATTACAATGTAATATTAATATCTATAAAAAAGGTCTAAATTATGCGACGACAAGCTACCGAAAACTTTACGATTTTATATGAGGTTATTAATTTATGAATACCTTACCATTGTCATGTCAAAAAATAACAATTAACAATCTAGTAGGCTGAAATTATCAATAGAAAATGTCTAACGATATTAGTGTGGTTCTTGATACGGGTTCTAGGAATACGAAAGCGGGATTTGCAGGAGAATCCTTCCCGAGATGTATCCTGCCAACTACCGTTGCCAGGTAAGGAAGAATCACATACATTAGTCGGATAACAAAAATCTATACACTAACGTTTGAATGAACTTGAGATTTTAATCATCTGTTTTTTCTGATAGACAAAATATACTTGTTTCTTCTTAGACATCGTCTAGTGTCGTGATCGTTACATAAGGTAAAAGACAATGATTGTACTGTATGAACCTTGTACACTTTATTAATATATATTTATTTATTTATTTATTTATTTATTTATTAGCCTCGATCAGACACAAATACATACATGTAAAAGAAACTTAATTAAGACTCTGATGAGTCAACATCAGCAGGTTGGTCTGTTTGCCCCAGTTTGGCAAA
>NC_052122.1:3962563-4060124 GCF_012273895.1 Zerene cesonia | reverse complement strand
TAGTTGTTGATTTCGTTCTTGTCTCCCTTTTTGTGCAGTAGTGTTATTGTCGAGTTCGCCCACTGGGTTGGTATGGTTATATATATATATTTATTTATTTATATATTTTACTTTTCATAGTGAATTCTGCAGATCTTATTTTAAACTAATTAAACAAAATGGTATTTTAAAGTCCCAACGAAGCCGGAGCGGGCTAGACTACTGCCTATTATTATTATTATGTACTCGTCTATGGGTAGTTTAAATGTAAATCGTGCTATGGAGTCGATTGAGCCACGCTCGTTCTGTGGAAGGTCTTAACCATAACAGAAAATTGGTGCTTATGCATTCAATTGTATGATGCTTTACACTTATCATTTTTCGTTTTTATCATATTAAACTATATAAACATACGTATATTATGTATCAGGTGCATTCACAACTGATAAGTGCTATTTAAAATTAATTCACATTCGTTTTATATCAGTTCAGTTTTCTTGTTCACCAAGAGATAAAAATTTTGGTAGCTTTCGATACTTAATCAGTTTAATTTTCACTAGTTCCTCCGGCCATGAAGTTACGTTATTATCTTCTTTAGTTATCTTGTACTTGAAATAACGATAGTTTTGCATAAAAACTTTAACGTTCAAACGCAGGACCCGATATGAGGAGCTCTCAAATGGTCCGGAAATATACTTTGGTAAAGAAGCAGTTATGAAAAGGGGAATCTCGAAACTGATATGGCCAGCCCAAAATGGAATGGTCGAGGATTGGGACGAAATGGAGAAATTATGGCATCATCTATTTTACCGAGAATTGCATGTCGCACCTGAAATATCACCAACCCTTCTTGCTGTGCATCCTTTGACCCAGAAAAGGGATAAGTGAGTGCATTTTTGCTTTTGAGTTTCTTTATACGAGTTTCGTGTGGTTTATTTATGTATCATTTCGAGAGATTAATAGGGGTCTTTACTTTGTAGTGGTGATGACCTGAAACAATAGCATTATGCCTTGCACTACTAAGCACTTTAGTTATGTTATAGCTTTTAAAAAGTTATTCTGGTTGTTTGGAACATCACCTGGTAAATGGAAAATTTTAAATTTTAGTCTTCTTGACATTTTTCATTCTTATACTTTTAGATCTATTCAATTATATCCTTTATTCATTTCGTAACTTCGAAATAAGTTAACCATTTTATTTTCCTAAAGATTATTCAATAATATATATATAATTTTCTATCTCCATCTGCTGATTTTTTTTTTAAATTTATAAAATGTTAACCATACAATAGCAAAACAATATCTAATATACAATAAGCAACACTATCTAAAAGCTTATTTATGGTTCATTTTGCTGTGCTCATATAAAAGTCAAAAAGTACAATGGTAGCACAATAGAAATTCTAATATCAAACTCATATTTGAGTTTAAAAGGAATGTATAGCTCTCCATTGCTTGCGTAATACGAGCCTGCATAATATCAAGGAGCTTGGGGCGCATTGTATCGTTATTAACAAATAGCGCTCGTCTCTCGCTTTCATTGAATAATGAAGAATCTGGGCTCCGTCTGTTTCTATTAATCTCAGTTCTACCTCCACATAAATGCTTTGACGTCGTCATGAAGACGGCAACGATATTCCCTCCAAAATGAATTCTGGCGCATCGTATTTCAACAAATAAAACATAATATTTATTTTTTCTACAATTGCAAATAGTAATGTAAGAGATATTCGGTAAAGTTAAATTATCAATTTTAAATTAATTGAAAAAAAACGTGATAAAATAGAGAAGTTCACTTCTTAATATACTGCAATTAAATAATCTATTACAAATATTTTATAATTTTTTTAAACACCTATTAACATCAACTTCTTAACTTAATTTTCTATCATTAGCATGAGCGTGACTGTAAAGATATTATCTTTAAGGGAACGAATCGCCGAAATCCTGTTTGAATCTTTCATCGTCAAAGACTTATACATGGCATCGTCACCAGTTCTAGTAGTCCATGCCAGTGGACGGACCACAGGAGTCGTGTATGAAAACGGATACTCCTGTAGCTATGCGATCCCAGTATTTGAAGGATTCCCACTGAAACATGCAACAGTTTGCTCGGAAATAAATGGGAAAATACTGACGGAGAGACTTCAACAGTTGCTAAAGGGAGTCGGGTATTGCTTCACAACACCTCATGAATTTGATTTATTGGATCAAATGAAGGTAGTTTATAATGCTCTACGAGTTTGTTTGTTTTAGGTTTAAAGTCTAAGACGCTTTTGATTTATCTTATGCTTTCTTAATATATATGTATTTACGTAATAACGGCACAATTGTTATAAACATAGAAAACGTATATGCTTAGGTTCGTTAATGTTTCAAATTACTTACTTAATAGTTTTTAAATGGTCAAAGCATATTTAATTTTATATGACGTAAATGAATAGCCAGTTTTTATATTATATTGTATCGATTAATCTATACTATACCCTATAATCGTATATAAGAAAGATAAATACACACACGTTCTTAATAACCTCCAACGACGAGTTATTAGTAAGAAACATCTGCCAATGTACCACTCGAGTGTTCCATGATTATTCATTCGTGCTTAACATTTACTTCCTTGTACGTCAAATAATAACATCAAATGTTTCAGGAAAATCTATGTTTCACAACAACCGACTATGAGGCCGAAGTTGCCAAATTCGCTCTTTCAAAAGAGAAAGTTCGCTACGTACTTCCTGACGGCCAGCACGTGTTTGTCGGTGATGAAAGATTCCAGTGTCCCGAACTGTTGTTCCAACCGAGTCTACAAGGGCTCGGGTGTCCGAATATTGTAGACGATTTACGCTTAAGCATTTCGAGATCAGACTTAGATTATAAGGCGTTGTTTTATAATAATATAATCCTTTCGGGTGGTACCAGCATGATAAAAGGGTTGCCGGATAGATTGTTTGTGGAAATGAGGAAGCGCGCGACAGATTCTTGTGAACTGAATGCGAAGATTGATGCAATGCCTTCAAGGGATATCGCTGCTTGGATTGGCGGGTCTATACTGGCATCGATGTCGTCACACAAAAACTTCTGGCTGTCCAGACAGGAATATGAAGACGCTGGTTCGGAACGAGTTCATTATAAATTCTTCTAAGATGACAAAATAAACGAATGTTTCAATTACTTAATCGTCGTGAAGGATATACCTTTGTAAACTTAATTTATTGACGTATCTAAGCAGTATTATTTAGTAAAATGGTAATTATACGTTATTGTGAAACGAATTCAACTAATTGAAACGTCACATCAACTAAATTATATTTGAAAAACCTTAAAACACAAAACTGTCTTTTAAATAAATACGTCCTACAAATTTCTGCCAGCAGCTGAGCTATAAAAGCAACACTGCTGCTTTTATGCCACCTATATAAATAGAAATAAAGCCTATTTACATCCACCGCTTAGCGTGAATGTGAGACATGATGGTAATGTGATGTTTTTAAATGCTTTCAACAATTAAACTTACTAAATACACACTAGAGTTAATGTGCGTATAATAAATATTTATAAAAAATAGTCGATCTTTGCCATTTAAAATTATGTTTTAAGTTTTGGCCTGTTTTGTTTTAAGGCTTTAAAATATTAATATTCTTTACTTTGTAAATTCATAATAGATGAGAATAAGAATAGTGAAGTCCATTAACCCTAGTTGGGTATGGGGCAGATAATATTTATCTCTTTCACTGATCGATTTTCTTTACGGACCGGTCCCCACCGGGAAAGAAACCAGGATCCCTCGGTGTTGCGCTCATACGTTACCCCTATAACGAGGAGGCGGTCGATGAGAATAAGACTTATAATAAAAATGCAGTTTGTATTTTGTGGCTCATATTAATAGTTTGCCGTCTGTATGCGATGCGGTTTCGATCATTCGAATGCATGTATCCTAGGGTTGCTCTAGGCTGCGTTTGATGAATATCGATCTAGCAGTTTAAACAGTGTCATCTTTTTACCAGTAGATTTAAGGGTTTAAAGTAGAAAATTGAACCATTTCATTATAGCTTGAAAGATTACTTAATCTAGAGTATTCTTAGATTAGAAAATATGTACAACCGTTTCATCTTGTTCTAAATTTTGTTCTAATAAGTATATAATTTAAAAAGTCATAAAATAAATTAATAAAAAAAAACGATAAAACCGTATTGTCGTATAAAAATGACTCCCCTCAATCAGTGAGTTACAATAAACCTTTAATGCATACTACGCGCATTATTGGATCTGAAATAAAACAAAATGGCCGACTTGACGTAGTCATACATCATATCTTCTTGTCAAGTTATGAAACACGACATCATTGCATAATACAGAATAACTCTTTGTGACTCCCCATAAGCCGTAACATGGCATTCGAAAAGCCAGTCGTCGTGTTGGACCATGGAAGCTATGTAATGAAAGCCGGATTTGCATGCGATAATCACCCTGTCTCCATGTTTAGAACGCTCGTCGGCCGCCCTAATTATTTAAAAGGTACTTACGGACGGGAATATTACGATGTATTTATTGGAGACGAGGCTGAAGAGAGAATCGACGATTTAGAACTGAGCAGTCCTGTTGTTAACGGCCAGATTGTACACTGGGATAACATGGAGAGAATTTGGCATCATGTGTTTTATAGGGAGTTGAAGGCGGCGCCTGAAGATAGATCTGTTATGATGGCTTGTGATAATTGCTCTACTATGGAAGAGAAGTAAGTTTATGTTTATTCTAGAAGAAGTATATGTATTAGGTTGACAAAGGTATAGGTTAGATTTTAGGGAAAGTTCAAGTCAGTAAAATGTCTAATTAGATTATGTTAGACATTTATCGAGCTGTGGATTTATTATACTATATACTATATTCCTAAATAATAGAGAAATGCAAAGAAACCTAGAACCTGTCGTTTAAAGGATTATAGCAAAAACAGTATAAGGCAGGCGATCTAATGAAAAAAAATTTGTTAATTCGGTTTGTTTATTAACAAAACAATTTCTTGTGCAAATCGTATATCTTTATCGTAATATTAGCCTGTTTCTTATCATATCTAGACGCATTCTTCATTGAATAGTCCGTGAATTTTAAATAAATATATTAAGAATTTAAAGACTTTTTGCTTTAATTTAATTGTTCTATTGTATTTTAACTACTTTATAAAGAAATTCTCTTTTTGAACCGTTGTAAGGATCTTGATATCTCATTCTACAAAGTCGTTGGATTTAATTGTTATATAGTAGAAAAGGAGTTAATTACACCTCTGAACAGGTAACAAATCCACCTGGATTTATACCTATTAAAGAGAGATTTAAAGAGAATAATAAAGGAAATCTTAAGTGTATAATAGGAATACTTAAATGTTGTGAATTTCCCAAATATTAAGGATTATCTTCATAAAATATTAAATACCGATAATTAACTTAATATCGAAATTCAGAACGGCGATAATTTCAGGATAAAATGCTGCGAAATATTTTTCGAAGTATTAAATTCGCCGGGCTTGTGCATCCAATCACAAAGCGTTCTGGCCATGTACGGGTCTGGTTTCACAACCGGCGTATGCGTAGACATCGGTTATGATACTACGGATGTAAACCCCGTGTTTGAGGGAGGCATGATCAAATATGCACATATTCAGACCGGTTTGGCAGGCGCTCAAATATCGAACTATATAAAACACAGCCTGGTCCAACGCAACCTAGCTCACGTAATCAAAACTCCGAAGGATATAGACGATATTCTTAGAAACCAATTGTACATAACCCCTGACAGTTCCATGCCAAGAAAAAATTGCAAGAGGTCGGTCAACGCGGTTTGCGGTGAGGCAATCGATCTAACTAATGAAGCGTTCATGGCGGGCGAGATGTTTTTCCAACCGGACTTTGTGATGGGTGAAAAGACAAATTACATCCCATTGCATGACGCTGTGTTGACG
The DNA here is from genome assembly GCF_012273895.1 of Zerene cesonia. Lineage (NCBI taxonomy): Eukaryota > Metazoa > Arthropoda > Insecta > Lepidoptera > Pieridae > Zerene > Zerene cesonia. Next base: position 4,054,186 of record NC_052122.1, on the reverse strand, counting down.
GCTTCGTTAAAGTGCGATTCGGAGCTGCGTCCCGAGCTATACGACGCGATTGTACCTTGCGGTGGCTTCGCGATGGTTCCAGGTATCAACGAAAGGCTACAAATCGAGCTGGAAAATCTAACACATCGGCCAGTTACAATTTCTTCGTCGTCGGAGGCTTACGCTGTCGTGTGGCTCGGCGGAGCGACGTTCGCGGGGCTGCCAGACGCTAAAAAAATGTGGGTGACGAGAAAACAATATGAGGAATACGGTGTTAAAATAATTAAAAACAAATTCATGTAACTGTTGATTTATTTCGTAAAGCTGCATGTAAATTGGACGTGCGCTCCTCAAATTAGCGAAATGAATGCTGACTTTGATTCCTGACATTACACACGAGTGCCATTCAGCTTAGCCGCAGAGTTAGTCACAAAGTTTTTAAGCGTGAGATGAGCGTTAAAATTATGTTAGCGTCGGGATGAAAGGGCAATTAAAATTTCTTTCAGATGCCTCTTAAGCTCTGACGTGCGTTGTAGAGAAGTTTGAAAGCTTTTTATTATATTTTTAACACGGTAAAATATAGTGTTAATAGTGCCGCTATAGGGGTAATTGTTATATTTTAATCTAAGTTTTATAATTATAGTACTACAGAGTAAAAAGTATGTACTTTGATGTATCAAAAGAAACTTCTTTTTTATACAACGTACACGTACATAAAATTATAAGTTATTAAAAACAATTTTACTATAAAGAAACTAGACACCAAAAAATATTTTACAATATCACGGCGACCATATCATTTATAACTCAAATTTACATGGAAATTTGAATGGATCTATTGCATCGAATATCACAGTGAGACACGAACTAGGTTTATGCACGTCCTATGTAAATGAATTAACACACAATATGAATATACGTGATATGCTTTGAGCAACTTCGTGCTTTAACGCTTCAAATTTCAGTAAATGTACACACTACACACTACTGAGCCAATACTCCTCGTTTTGCCTCAGTAGTGAGTTATTCGGGCTTTTAAAGGCAGAGGTTTGTAACTAGACGAGCAAGCAGAAAAAAATACTTTTTAATTTAGGTTATTAAGCGCTAACCGTATTTGGTTGTAATTACTCGAAAATGATAGTCAATTTATGTTGATAATAAAAAAGGAGGGGTGATACGTTATAAGATTACCTTGACGTTCTAAAGCAGTACTAATTCCATTGTGTTGGCCCATCGGCGACCTATATAGGCACTGTCTTTATTTAATGATGACCTCCCTAATATTGTTATACACATGACGAGTGCTTACGTTTAATTCTGTTTTGTTTATTATATTTATACAACTAGACTTGTTTTAAAAACATGGATGAATCGTCTTAAGACATAAAGAAAAATATTTTCATTGATTCGTAAAGTAGTTTCCACTGAGAACCCTTCTAGAATTTCAACAATTACTTATAAACGTCTTAATTGTTTGATCTGTAATTTAAAAATAATACCGGATTTAACTTAAGGCGAACAGAAAAACCCGGATAGAAGCTAATGGGTAATTCTTTTTTAACTCGCTTATAAGTCTTTTTAATTGTAACTTTTTTGAATAACGAAGAATACACGTAATTGTAGTCGTTTCTTGTGTTTGATTTTACGTGAGTTCAATACATGTAGAAGTTAAAGACTTTAACAGTTACGGGGAGACAAAGATGATGATTAGATGACCCCGTGTCCACGCTCGCTGTAAAGTGTTCGAAACATCGGGCTTAATAATGTAATGAATAAATCGCGTTTAAAATCCGTTAAAAAGTCTTTAATCTACACGTAAGTTTGGTAATTAGAGCACAGGTGACCAGGTGGTGGAATAATTTAGGATCAAACTTCATGTATTATGTAATGGCTTGCGCTAAGGTACCAGCGCTGTTATAAAATTTTAAAGTGACGAGCGTCCGGTGATTTATTAGTTATTAGCATTTTGGTACTAGAATTCTTTAGTTTTGTAACACAGATAGCGGTCTATCCCGGTATCTACAACGGTTAGTATTATATAGTCTATAGCATTCAAGGATCACGTCTATATCCAATGCTGAAAAAATGTTTGAAATCGGACCAGTAGTTTCTGAGATTAACAGGTGCAAACAAACATTTCGGCTTTACATTATTGATTGAAAAAGTGCAGATTAATTAGATTCCAAGGCTCTGAAGTGTGAACCCTAGTTTTCCTATAAAACGTGGCGACGACTAGACAAATTTGGTTACAGCTTTCAACTGAGATTTATTCCCTCCATTCGTTTAAAGCGTCTCGTGCATCGCTTTTGTATGGAGCAACTGCAACGGGTTTTAGCTATATTTTTCGAGAAAAACAATTTATTGTATAAGTTTGCATTGGATTATTAAGACAGGAGTTTCAAATAGCGTATAATGCTCGAGGCATAATCTGAGTTTTGCATTTATAGGAGTGTCAGTGTATATAGATAGTGCCGGTGTGACGTCGGCAAGCGCGGAGCATACCTTGCTTGGCTTAACTGGTTTTTATCTAGCGGCCCGAGGCGCGGCGGGTGCCTCGCGTGACATAAATCTGCCTCGCGCTTTTCACATTTCACTTCTTATTAACTGTTATATCGTCATATTTTATTTTTAGGTTAGTTTTCTTAGTCAAATAGCAGTAAAATAAGAAAACCCTAAAAAAGCCAGATGAAATAAATTTTGTAAAGTCTCTAGATTTCCGCCTGCGGCTTTACCCGCGTAGTCAAAGGAAAATATAGGCACTCTTGGGGTTTCCCCCGCATAATTCTCTACTAAGCTAAAACCAAAACTAAAACTATCGCTAAGCCAAATTTCATTGAAATTGATTCGGAGGGTCGGCGTGAAGAAGAGGTATAAGAGTTCCAGAGCTACTTTCGCATTACCAATATTAATAGGGACTGTTCTTTATTACTTCTAAGGTGTCAGCCCAATTAGTACCTACTATGGATATTATTACGTGGTAGCTATATGGTAGTTACCTCGATACTATTAGAATTAGGACTTAAGGGAGAATTAAGGTGTACACTGCAGTACAAGTCTTATTGAAAAATACTCATATTTAGAAGGAAGCAAATTTCAATCTTCGAAACGACCAAATGTAAGAAAAATATATTAATTGGATAAATCGGATATCCAAACAATTACGTACTTTTAGTAATTATGTAAAAAAATACATATAAAAATTAAGACTGAAACGAAATAAGTTCGATTTAGTCATCACTTAAAAAATGGCTCTTGCACCTTTAAATGATGAATAAATACGAGAGAGATACAATATCTTTGCATTTTTTTTTATTAAAACTTCCCAACCAACAACTCAACGAAACATTAAGACCCCACTCGCACTTCTTCGAAATCTCATTCAGATTCAGCTCTTTTGGGTTGAAGAAACCAATTTCTAAAGGAAATCGATTAATAATAGTCCATGCTGGCATAGAGGACGACTTCACACCAAATGCCCAGCTGAATTTCAAAGCTAATAAAAGAGTGGTGATTACCATAATAACATGAACAGGATTTTACGCCATTTATTCCAAATTTAAAGGCGATTTATTTGAAAATCTTGCCCTCAATTCAAATAGTCTACAAGATATGTTTGACGGCTCAATGCGGAAAAGCATATTCTCTGGTTTGAGTATTCATGTTGTGAATAGAATTATATTTTATTTTTCAATTATGCGCCTTTTATAACACGTAATTGATATTATTAAATATGTAATTTGTTGAACAAATTTTTTATTTTTTTTTTGGTTTGGTTCGCCTGATGGTAAGCGATCACCACCGCCCATAAACATTCGCAAAGGTAGTCCTCTGTGAATGCGCTGCCCGCTTTAATGGGGTAAGGGAATAGGAAAGGATTAACTACTGGAAAGGAGGAATGGACTAGGACGGGTGAGGAAAAGGAAACGGGCCTCCGGCTCCCCCACTCACCGTACGAAACACAGTGGCATGCCACTATTTCACGCCGGTTTTCTGTGGGGGTGTGGTACTTCCCCGGTGCGAGCTGGCCCAATTCGTGACGAAGCGTGCTCGACTCCCACAATAAATAAATTTCAAATTCCCTGCGATATGGGGCATTACAGGGTGAATTTTAACAGAAGCAAAATTAAAAATGCAGTGGCATGGCACAGTGTCCCTGTGAGGTAGTTCGTTAGCTCCTTGAATAATTCATATGCTATCGCGATGTGGCGTAGAATTAGCATGTAATCTGGTTGCACGGAAAAATGTCACGATCCACATCGAGGCCTAATTATATTCAGGAAACATTTATATCTGTTGCGTTAGTTCTTAGTTAGTTTCTAGTTAAGCTTTCTTCATGTCCTTTGACAATATTGCACGAGTCTTTTACCCCTAATTAATATTATGATTATGATTACGCAGTGGTGGCTCAGTGATGAGAACCTCGGACTTCAAAAATCGATAAGTCGGGGTTCGATACCGGGTGAGCATGCAGGAAATAAATTGATTTTTCAATTTATCTGCACATGTGGATAACATCGTCACTGTTTAAAACGGTGAAGGAAAACATCGTGAGGAAACCCGCATGTCCAAGAATCAAAAATTCGACGACATGTGACATCTGCCAACCCGCACTTGGCCAGCGTGGTGGATTATGGCCTGAACCCTCATAGGAGGCCTGTGTCCCAGCAGTGGGAACATACAAGGGCTGATGATGATGATGATGAATATTATGAATTCGAAAGTTACTGTCTTCCCATCTATACTACTGAACCGGTTTAAAGGAATTTTTTTAAAGATAGTTTCGAAATCCGGGAATAGATGTAGGACAGTTTTTATCTCAGATATCCTAAGAGAAAATTATGTTGGGAAAACCCAGATATTAACAATCTATCTATGTATATTTTCCTATACTACGCGGGCAAAGCTGCGAGCGAAAAGTTAGTACTTTATAAACACCAAAATGTCTCATATTTATTACTCTCATGGGACAATTGTTGCATTTTAATAAAAGGTATTCAGAGCAAATGTAGAAAGACGGCTTGTCGAAATACCTGCATCTATACGAATGCTTTTAATTTAATGAGAGCTTGAATGATTTTGACGTGATTTACTTACGGATGCGTGTTATACTACACCTCACGTAGCTATGAGTATAATAAGCAATCTCAGTTATATTAGACTAAAATAAATTGATAGTATGAATGTTACTGAAATATTTATAAGGCGACATGTAGGTACAAATATAATCAGAAATATTCATAAACACAGTAAGCTATTTCGAACGTTTTAAAAATATAGTATCACTAGCTGCGCCCCACGGTTTCACCCTGTATAGGAGGAATATCGGGATAAAAAGTTGCCTATATGTTATTCCAGTTGTCCAGCTATCTACGTACCAAATTTTATTGCAATCGGTTCAGTAGTTCTTGCGTGAAAGAGCAACAAACACACACATATCCTTGCAAACTTTCGCATTTATAATATTAGTAGAATTCTGTAATCAAAAACCATATAAACAGAGATAGCTAATAACAAACATTTGTCCAGTTGAATAAATGCCAAGGGGTAAAGATAAATAAAAATGAGCTCTATTTAGCAATTCTGAATAAATATTTCGCCCGCCATTGATATGCAAATGAACGTTCTGTAGTGCAACAAAATTAAGTCCCCGGGGATATTTTTGCATTTTAATGTTATTGGATTTCGACCGTGACCTGTTGAATATTTCTTTTGTAATTAATTTAAGGTACGTCTATCGGATCGAGCACAAAGCTTAGCGTGTAACCCAAAGTATTAAAGGGTAATGATGTTTTTTTTGCGTTTTAGTTCTAATTCTACAGTAAAAGTAATGGTATATAATAATTATGATATTAGTGAATTTAAGAAACGAGCGTATATGTCACATAAAGGCCGGCAAAGCACCTGTAACATTTCTAGTGTTACAAGTATTTATGGGCGGTGGTAAATATTTAACATAAAGTGGCCTTACTCCTTTGTTCGCTCTGCCATAAAAATTACATGAGATAACGTAACTATATATAATAAGCACGCAATGAGCTTCTACTTCTGTAAAGGGGTACTTAAAATAGTATATTCGTAATAAGTCCTCTGTAGAAATTTTAAAAGATAATATATGGGAAAGTGCGTAATTCTCGTCGGCTTGCTTCGTGATCAAAGGTCAAAATCTTGGGAATGAATTGTTAGACTACGGTAAGATGTAGCCTATATCACTCTATAGTCTCCTTTCCACCCCCAGACATAAAAATCATGCGTTAAAACAGCTCCGTTGCGACGTGAATGAGAGACTAACAAACAAACACACTTTCGCATTTATGGTAGTAATAAAAAGTGAGAAATTTGTAAAATGTTTAACAAGCATACCTGAGCGCCAACCATGCCCTGCCTCAGTCGTGGTAGATCAGTGTGGGAGTACTTCGAAATAGACCAGGGTTCCACTTGCGTCAGGTCGGTGTCCAACTCGAATTCATTGATCTGGTTCCGTAGAAACTTGCGAATGTTCCATGGCAAGTCATTATGCCTGAAAAATGAAGATATTTATATCGGACGTTCTCGAATTATTTTTGGAGAAGTTGTGGCTCCGTGGTCCGGACCTCGGACTTCAGTTGAAAAGTCGGGTATTCGAGACCAGACGAGCATACAAGAAATTTAGATAAATTGTCGATACCCATTTGTAGATACACATTATCAATATAACCATCTCAAAACGGCTAAGGAAAACATCGTGAGGTAACCGGAATGTCAAAGAATTTAAAAGCCTAGTCATATATTATGACATCTGCCAATCCGCCCTTGGCCAGCGTGGTGGATTGTGGTAGACTGAGCCCTGCGTTCCTGCAGTGAGAACGAATATCGGCTGATGATGATTCTCGAATCGTCCATGAGATGCGTCTTTTACAAAGCTTTGATCCATTGCATTTTATTTATTTAAAAGCGTTAAAAGCTACGATAGAGGCGCGCCTACTCTTTATTCATAAAGTTAGGAGTTTTTATCTATTAGAGTAGATCATTGCAAGCAAGAAGTGACTTAATGCCTGTTGTGTTAATACCATTACGGCAAAGCTTATAATATCTAATACAACCAAATATAAATAGAAACAAATGTTTAATATAAGAATTATTCAAACACAAAAATATGTAACAAAGTAATGAAATATTCTGAATGAATAAAATAATAATAATAATATTATGTGTATAAAAAAACCTATACATATAAAGTAAGAGATTTACGAATGCAAATTAAATTTAGAAACTATAGGTACTCCAAAATGTAATCACAGAAATATATAACACTTTAAATTGAACACACCCCAGTTTTGCATAAGAGGATACTACATCAGATTTAAATAGATTCGAAGACAACTACTAAACAATGAATAAATTGAGTGCGATACTTTAAACATAGAGAATATACCATTTTCTCTTCCATTTAATAACATTAATTGTGATTGCGTTGGGTACTTGCCCTATCTCAGCCTATTGTGAATATCTTTCATAAATATTCGGAATATACCTGATGGTAAGCGCTACCACCGCCCATGAGCATTTAGAGGTCAAATTCCAGACCTTACACCTCTACAAATGGATTGCCGATTTTAAATTGGAAAGGGATTAGGAAAGGATTAACGAGAGGTATAAAGAAAGGACTAGGAAGAGTAAGGAAAAGGATATGGGCTCCCCCAGTCACCGAACGAAATACAATAGCATGCTAATATTTCACGCAGGATTTCTGTGGGTGTGTGATACTTCCCCGGTGCGAGCTGGCCCAATTCGTACCGAAGCGTGCTCGACTCCCACATAAACACATACAGCTGTTACAGAGACCGTCAATCAGCCGGGGAAAATAGATATAATACATACATGTCAGCGTGCTTAATGTCTTTTTACTGAAACGAACTGAATTCAATACCTAACAATTAATTTATAAATGAGTGCGGAAATTTAGTCATCAAAACAATACACGTTAGCAACATTAGCCTCGATAATGATGCACGGTGTGGGAATTTAATTGTGTATTATGAATCACCTGCGTATATTAATAATTTGTAAATCTGATCACAGTTGATAACAAATTGACGGTTTTGAACGCCTTTTAGAGTGGTGTAAAATAAAATTGGTTACCCATCCAATCTTAGACTATGCCAAGAGTAGCTTAACCTCCATTTTAACCGAGAAAACATCTCAGCAACACTTACTACATCATCTATGAAAATTTCAACTGTCCATCTGTCGTGGTTCCTAAGATACAGCCTGGTGATAGACAGACGTACAGCGATCTTAGCCATAGGGTTCTGTTTTATAGTTTGCTAATAAAAACCAATAGATCTTTTGATGATTAACAGAACATATACATATTTTTCACGGCATGAAGATATAAGAAAGAGCGCGGCTAATGTGCCCGACACTACGACGCAACTAACAGCATTGTATGCAATACATCATGACTATATTATTTTTTCATAATATTTCACAAAAACAGAACCGCAAGGAAATAAGAAACAGTCATTCTCCGCTTCATTGAATCCACGAAGAATAAATCTTCATTATCATCTAACCAGACGCGACGGTTTCAACGACTTACACTTCGAAATGCGTTTAATTTAAAGGAAATTTCACTGTAATGCATTGAAAAATTCCCGCTACAATCGCTTTATTGCGTTTTGTTTCATCTGAAAAGGTTATTTGGATCAATGGTGAGAATATTTTATTTAAAATATCATGTTGGTTTTATCTTGTATCAATTTCTTTTTTATACGTATATATACACAAATATAATTATATGTACACTTTGAAAGCAAAAAGCTCTGCTTCTGTTCAGAGGAAATAATAAAGAAAAAATTAGATACGGTTATTAGGTTTACTGAGAACTAGGAAGTTGGATATAATTTAGAAGATTTATTTGCACATTATAATACATTTTGCTGAGACCTTTTTAAAGAGAATCTTAGTTTAACTTGATTTTAAAACATGATGTCTCGAAAAGGGGTTTTTAACTGTAACATATACGGTATGTGATTCATTGAGAATTCATAAACATGCAATTTTGTTTCACCCTCGCTCAAATTATCGCCAAGAACTGCTTAGTAGAAAGTAATTACAGAGATATTGTTCACAAGGAGTTATTTATTATTTCTACGTAGTTTTATAACAGTAAAGAAGTTCACCTTAACAGAACAAGACAATCAAGAACAGACTTATTTTTAGTACAAGACCCCACTAAGTCCCTGAAGAGACATAGAACGTATATAAAAGCGTAAATGGGGGTCTAAGCACAACTGACGACAAATTGAACTTTTGGGACCCGCGGCAACTGTAGTTTTGTGTTACACTTCTGAGTAGTTAGTATGGTTCAAACTATATGTTAATAGTTGTTTTGGATACCTTTTTAATTGTGTTGTGTAATGTCTTTTTAATAATGTGAATGTAAGATTTTAGATATTCAAAATATGACTGCAGATAAAGGCAAAGGACGTTAGCTTGTATGGTCGTCTAAAAGGTGAAATAAATTGTTTTGAAATAAAAAAGCGGTAAAATTTTTTGTCATTCTCGGATAAAAGCTATGATCAATATGGGAATTTTTTAAATTAGTTTAATCTTTATTTTTTCCTTTTTCATAATTTCAAATGACTCGTTAAAACCATATGTAAATACAAATTATAACAGACGTATGACACAACATTAATAATTTGTACAAGTAGTTGTTAAGATATAATTTAGATGTTATTAAACTACTAGCTGTGCCCCGCGGTTTCACCCGCGTAAGGCCGTATCCCGGAGGAATATCGGGATAAAAAGGTACCTATATGTCATTTCAGTTATCCAGCTATCTACGTACCAAATTTCATTGCAATCAGTTCAGTAGTTTTTGCGTGAAAGAGCAACAAACACACACACATCTTTACAAACTTTCGCATTTATAATATGTATTAGTAGGATTAGTAGGATTTGTAAGGGGTACTTCATCTGAATTATTTATTGTTTGAAAGACAATCAGAGGTTTAAGAGATTGTAGTTGGTTGTTTTTATGAAAAAATTTGGTATAAAGGGTGGTATATAGTAAGGCGAAAGGTATAGGAAATGCAGGATCAAATATCACAAAATAAAATATAGATTCCAAAGGGTTTTAATGTATTGCAATTTAAATCAAGAATTTTCATTACAAGCATTTCGCTCGCAACTTCGCGTAGTAGAAGGAAATAATACACAGACTCGGAGCTTTCCCGACATAATTCCCGTCCCCGTGGAATTTCCGGTGTAAAAAATTTTGCATAAAAACTATATGGTACCAAATTTCAACAAAATTGGTTCAGTCGTTCTTGACTTCTGAATAGTGTAACTAACACGACTTTCATATGTAAATTTAGTGATTGCTTACCCGTCAGTAAGCGGTACCTCCTCCAGGATCTGCTTAGCTATCTCCAGTCTCTCTCTGTCGTAGGATGCGGCTGCTACCACCGCCATGATAGCCAGCAGGACGCAGCCGACCGCCCTCCTCTCGTTGCCATGAATCAGCCTCACTGTCATCATCATATTCATCATTTTAGTATTCATAAATTATTGTTTGAGGGGAAATTGGTAATGAAAACCTGTCGTTGACTTGTATACTACTTATTCATTTAGGAAAAAACGTATCTTTGAAGATAGCAACTGCGTATAATAAACAAAAATAACTAGTTATCCCCTTGCGGCTTCGCCCACGTGGTTAAAAACCCTTTTTTTGACAGCCCGTGAGTTTTATAGCCCCACATCACATAGTTCGAACTCTCGAAGGATTTCCAGTAAAAAAATAGTTTTAGGATAGTTTTTATGTTATTTCGCATATTACATACTATACTTTACTATTTTAAAGTTACATACTTTGTACCAAATTTTATGCTAATCGGTTCAGTGGTTTAGCAATGAATATAAGACAAACAGGCAAACAGATTAACTGTCGCATTAACATACTTGTCCTGCCCAAAAAAAAGATGGAAAAACCAAACAACTTTACTATCAATGTATACAACTGACAATCTCTGACCTACAGAAGTCTATTTTAAACCCGTCGGGCTCGTGAACTAATTGGAAAATAAAATTCTACTGCTATTAATTAAATTGGAAGTTGATGTGAAGATTTTAACGTCATATTACGAAGCCTCAGTTCAAAGCAAATAAAATCAGTCAAGCGCGAGGCGGACTCGTGACTTCAAATCGTTCCGTGCAAATAAGCTAAAAAGTAACTGCCAAAAAATTACCCATCCGATTCAGGCCTCGCCAACCGTTGCTTAGCCAAAATTTTTTTTATTCTTGTTGTTGTAGCGGGAACTGAATTACATCTATCGCTTTATGTCATAAGATACAGCTTGTTGACATATGGACTGACAAACAGATATACAGCCAAGTCTTTGTAGAAAATAGCTCTAATATGTTTTGCGAGCATTTAACCAAAAAGCGAAATCTTTTGAATACAATTTGCTATTTTCTGTAGGAATAGGATAGCGCATTAATAGCGCAAATATAGAAAATGTCTAATAAAATATTAATTTTCATAATGTTACTGCGAGTAAATTGTGTACACCACAAAAAGTTGCGATATTATAAAATGTACATATGAAATTCCTACATGAAACATCTAACAACTGCAACCTAAAAAACCACGAAAACTTTCACAGTGTATCGCATAATAAATTCTTGTTCCCAACATTACCTAAATTAACATAAAATTCAATAGTATTTTCTTAAAAACTCTTTAACGGATTTTAAACAGTTCAGTCTCCCCGTGACCACGCTCGCTGTAAAGTGTTCGAAACGTCGGGTTAATAATATAATGAATAAATCGCGTTTAAAATCCGTTAAAAAGTTTTTAATTTATAAATAAAATTCAATAGTTCAGAATGCATTTAAAATTCAATATTGCATTTTGAAGAAAACTATCATTCGTCCTTACACTAAAAGCGCAACTCCATCTGTAATCAGATTAACGTGTTCATACAACGCACGATTGAGAGCTATTACTACCAGAAAGCTTTTATCTCATAGTCGCTTCGTCGCTTTTCACTGAACACGATACATTACTTGCTGTGCATGGAAAAGAATATGTAATTGCGCAGACGTAGAACAGCGCCGATCGATGTATAATGAAAATGTCATTCAGATTGCAATGCTTCCGATTCACAAGCTACTGGGTAGTGTTCCGAGGCTTTTACGTTCCGTCTACTTTATGTGAAATAAAACAAAATTGTAGGAAATTAATTGTCTAGGCGGGTCTTGATTCTACTTTAGCGAAGGAAGTGCCGTATGGGACATAATGTATAGTAATTATTTATTCAGATAATGAACGAGATTTTCGATTGCGTTCATCGAACGGAAATAAACTAGGTTTTAAAAAATACTTTGATGACTCGTCTCTTTATTTCAGGACTTTTGTCTCGAAAAACGTGTAAATGAATTCAATATGAACGTTTTTATTTTTTGATAGTTATCCCATCAGAACACAAGAAATAATGCTCTAGTAGTTAATTGATTTTAAATTCAAAGAGATATAGATAAAATTTAGACAGATTCAGATTTAGAAATTTATTGGGCTCGTCTATCCTACAAATTATATTAACAAATGAGATCGAAAGTTTTAAAACACACTAGCTTTTGCCTGCGACATAGCATGCGTAAAATACGGATTAAAAATTTTCCCAACTTTTTTTTCTGTTTTTATACATATAAAACTTCCTCTTGAAACGCTCTATTTATTAAAAAAACCATCAAAATCTATTGCGTAAAATTAGATCTATCTGTATGCTACAGACACACAGATGGCGGATAGCGACTTTGTTTTATTCTATGAAATGATAATTCGTTATAATAGGGAAGGCGTTCAACTAACTAACAATCCGTAAATAGCGTATATACTCGTATATTTCATCACTGTTATTAAAATCTATATAATACGTGATGTGCTCTTTTCATCACACACGTATATCGGAATATATAAGAAAATATAATGTTTTACAGAAATATCATCATCATCATCAGCCCAAATATGTTCCTTTGCTGCCCTATAAGGCTTCAGTCAATAACCCGCCACTGTGGTCATGTTGTTAGATATCACATGTCGACGAACTTTTGAATCTTGACCATGCCGGTTCCCTCATGATATTTTCCTTCATAAATTCCAGCAGTGGTAATGTTATTCACATGTGCATATGAATTGAAAATTCAATTAAGTTTCTGCACGCTCGCCTGGTTTCAAACCCTACTTATCGATTTTAAGTCCGAGGTCCTCACCACTAAGCCACCATTGCCCTCGAGACGAAATACTCGTATAATAAATAAGTACCTGGATGACCGAGCTTTGCTCGGTATTTTTTTTTTTTTGTTTTAACTTTAATTATTCGCCAAAAAATAGTATTATTATTCGCCAATACATGTCAGGAAGAGTCATAATAAATTGGGACTACTCAAACGCCTCCTATTTGTTAAAAAAGTAAGTTTAAGTCGATAAAACACGAATATGACATTTTCTAAAAAAGATTCCTAGCTAGATCGATTTATCGCCCCCGAAACCCCCTATATACTAAATTTAATGAAAATCGTTGGAGTCGATTCTGAGATTCCAATTATATATAATATATATATACAAGAATTGCTCGTTTAAAGATATAAGACAATTAATTGTGATGAAATACTTGATGAAATTACGTTGCTAAACATCGCACTTCGAAACTATGTTCTCACATAAATATTTGATTATTTACCGTATGTTTTGGTAGCTATTCTAGCGGATAGTTAGTTTACTCTATATTCAAATATCTACTATTTACGCGCAATCCCACAATTGTTGGGAAAAATAATAAAACTGGATTTAATAAATCTGACATAGCCGTAACGTGTAAAATGAAAAGTGCATTGTTATAAAAATGTCGCTTCCAGGTGCCGTTTCAAATGCATTATTGTTGTATTTTATCTGGCAGAGAACAATTTTAAATAAGACAATTGTGAACATTTGTGGCTATTAATTAAACTTTGTATTATGGAAAGTACGTACATGTTTATGAGAGAGTAATTTATTAATAAAATACAAGCTTTTAGCTGTAGTATGTGCATTGTGTGCTACTAATGGTTAATGCAGTATTTACTTTTTGTATCATTTTTCCTGGCAGTATGTTTTCTTTACTTTTCTTATGTGTCTGATTTTTTAACTAGTTTAGTTAAAAAAATATACATTCTTATACATTGGTGGTGGTGTTTACGACGAATTTATTTATATTATAGTCGTTCTATATCGAACCAGCGTATAAGAAATGCACATTATCCCCATTATCTTCTCGAAACGGTGAAGGAGAGCATTGTAAGGAAACTGGCATATCCAAGAATCAAATGTTCGATGACATGTAACAACCACCTTCCCGAACTTGATCGGTGTTCTGGATCCTGCAGTGGAAATGTGTATGGACTGATGATGATGATAATATGTTGTTATGTAATCACTTACTGTACGATTTTTATGTCTGACTTTCAAGATTTTACGACATCTTATGTACAAAATGTTTTACGTCTAACAATAGCTTTAGATTTAAATAAATACAACCTTTGTTAAATCATGAATCACAACTGTATTTATATGTAAAAAAAATCCATAATCCTTCTTTTCCGTTGTGGTAAATAAGTATCTCGACGTATAATGTCCATTACATTAATTTCAAAGGAAAGAACAATTAACCTTATAGGTACCGTCCATGCGTTTTGAAACTCAGAAATATTGGTAATAACAAATCACCAGTTAGCATTAGCATTGTTCTGCCGCAATTTTCATAACTCTATCTCAACATATTTTTCAAACATCATACATGAGAGTACCTGAGAGATATCTTATGAAGCTATGATTTGCTTCGCAAAGTTACAGTTGATATGATTAAAATCGATACTTGCAAAGGAATTCATTGCAGTAAATCCAATTTCTCTTGAGAACTAATGGATAGATCGAATTAGAATCACAAACAAATCGAATTTCAATCGAATGAGCGCTCCAGCTCCTGAGTTCAAGGGTTTTGAAACGATTCAACTATTCGATTGAAATTCATCATATCTATTGATGCTTCTACGTTTAACTTCGAGGTATGTGAGATGCGATATGTTTGGTAGATGTTATATTGCTATATGTCTACTCATATTAGTGATAATACTAACATACAGGCAGTGTTCTACCAAGTCTGAATCAACTAGGGCAGTCTAGATATTGGTCGGCTTAGAGGCTAAAATAACCTTACATATGATATGTGAGACGCTGATATGTCAATCTATATATTGACAAAATTGACACACTTACAAACTGATAAAAGTTATGCAATGCCTAGATGCATAGGCACTATCTTGCACTAAGCAAACGATCGCGTATTCCATTCATTGCTGAACTAACTTCTTTTAGAACTCTTTTTTCTGTTCTGTATTAGATCTGAGGTTGTTGATAGTTGTTAGGCGTTGTAATTATCAAAGATTTTATATGGGTATATTTGTTTACTGATGTAAAAAAAAATACTTTAAATATATAGATATTGTGGTTTATAAATCAACATTATCTACTCTACATCTTGGTAGCCAAGTATGTCTAACACGTGGATGTGTGAGCAGCTGATAAGACAACCGTTGCTAATTGCTCAACGTCAAAGCAAAGTAATTGCTCAAATTTGAGAGCATTGCTGTCTTTGTATTTCAGTAATCACATTCATCAAGTTTCAATAGAAGTTCGACTAATCATAGAGGCTTATGGATACAGAGCTTATCCGAAATGGCGCGTACGTCCGCTTCATTCCTTTTCAAATCGAAATTGATACGAAAATAAGGACGCCGCTTCGAATTTCCGAATACATAATTCTGTTAGTGAGTCAAAATGTGTATAATCTAAATGTTTTCAATGTGGCATTAATATTATTCGCTGTGTCTCAACATCTTTGGTATCTAGAACATTTTTGTAACAAAGGGGATTCAATAAACAATTGTTGTAAGCGATGCTGATTTGTTATTCGATATGCGTACCGTAGGCTTTGTAACGGAGAGAATCTGCCCTACTTTTGGAGGTCGGCCGAGGGGAAGATTGGCACATTACTTATATTATCTGACCGGTCTGTTTTATGTTGTATTATTTATAGTAGGAAGTCTTAGTTTATTTGTGTCTACAATTGTTGTGATGGATGCAGCCAAATTTACTGCACATACACGAATATTAAACTTAAGATATGAGCTATACACTATTGCTCATTAGGATTTTTTTTTGAGACATAAGAAAATGTAGAGAGAATGTTTTAAAGAGTGAATCGTGTAATTTATTTTATATTTTATAGTCAGAGGATATGCGGTCTTTAAGTATGACAAGTTTTGGCTAGCTATGAACAACGCTTTTGGGATAACCTGATAATAAATTCCCTTTTCGGGCATTACAGCAATAAAAACTGGACGATTTTAACCTTCCAATCAAGTGCGAAAGAAAAAATATTTCGGGCTTTATCCTAAACGTTACTCGTCGATCAGGCCTAGACAAATTTCAAACGTTTGTCCAATCCGCTTGTTATAGTCCGGTCAAATTAGATATGCAAATATACAAAAATTCCGTCTGAAAATTTGCAATATTTCTTAAATCATAATTGAAAATAAAACAACAAAATTTCCCGCTATTTGTGTACTTTGGGAAAAATTATGCGGTGTTAAAGGTAAAAAAAAAACGTTTTTTTTACCAAAATCTAATTATCCTAAAACCAATTCAAATTAAAAATTGTAGAATATAAAATTTTGTAGCAAAAAGTATCGACATGTTTTTTCCACTTCGCTTATAAAGTTTTTAAGCGATTTTGTATAAAGTAAAACGACAGAAAAATATAATTTTACAAATGTCCAATTATTGTGGCAATTCAATTATTTGTATTTTCAGTTAAATGTAACATTGTACTTACTTCCAGGTAGCTTCGGAATCCTGGTCACCCGCCGTGGTGCATGACCTGTGGGCAGATTAGGTTTTATTATTATGTGATATATACACAACATCCAATCTCTCACGCTCTAGAAATATTTTCGCAGATTCAAATTGAATGATGTTATTGATATGATGGAGGTATATAAATTTAAAGACCGTGGTATTAAATGTTAGTGGTATTAAAAGTTCTTAATAGTTGGTATATTTCAAATTTAGTCATTTTTATATCGAATTAGATAAAGCAAACATTATTATAACATATTCCAAAAACAGTCTTCTTATTTCTCCATTCTAAACATAGTTGCTATATTTTAATAACAAAGATAACCAATAATGTTTTCTATTCTGTCTTTTTATTACATTGTTAAAAAATAATAATAAAATATTGTCTATTCCCATAGCTGTTTATCCAAAGAATAACATAGCATAGGAGTTCAACGTAAATCCCTCATTAAACTTTCAAAAAGTATGTTAATTTAAAAAGTTAAAAAACTTTTCAGGCTGGTTATCGATATGTCATCTGCAACGTAGAAAAAGTACGGAAAATTCGTCGAAATGTCAATTTGATTTCAGCATAGTGTAAAATCGTAGTTATATTAGCGGTGCGTCCCGGCTTCGATTTCGATCTTTGATCCCTCAATAAATGGGCTGACATCGAAAGAATTTATCAAATCGGACCAGTAGTTCAACAGATTAGTGCGTTCAAACAAATAAACAATCAAACTCCTCAGCTTTATAATATTAGTATAGATAATACACTACCTAATACAACTAGTTTCCAATATTAAAGGGGCTCTCATATTTATCCGCAGCGATCTAAGTTTCCGCCGAGAAATAAGTAATCATTAAAATGTGCCCCCGGGGTGGTATTTAGAAGCACTTGGGGTGTTAATTAACCTCGAAGTGTAGTGACAGGGCCGGTTGAAGTAATGAAGGAATCCATATTGTATCGCGGCTAAGAGTTCTATAGAGTTTTGTCTGAGGTGTATTTTCTGAAAGTTGGGTTGAAAATTTTTAGTAATTCTTCGCAGATTAATTTGAAAAATACTTTTAATTACCTGTTGACGTTTTTTTTATAAACAAATAACAAAAAACGGATGAAAATTATAACAATTATTTTATTTTATTTTTAAATAACGGAACATAACAATATATTTTTGACAGATGTCACTAAAACAAGATGGCCACACATGGCGCCAAAATCTACCCGTGTCTTTCGAAAAATCCTATACATACTATATTTGAGTTGATTATTAGTAGTTTAATAGAAACTTGTGAAATCAGCGTTATTTGTCGTGGTGCCAAATCAAACTGGGCATTTGGATTATGTCCAAATTTAACATGGCTATTTGCAAATCTGTACCAACTACCAACATATGACGGCCGGAAATTTATATTTTAAATTGTCGGTAGTTTGTCGGAACCGCATTCGGCGATGACGGTATTGCTTCTACACTTATAAGTTATGAAACCTATAAAGTGTGGTGCTGAATTTATTAATGCAAATTTGGCAAAGCGTGCACTTACATAAACAACAAAAAGCGAAAACATTGTCAGAGCATTTCTTTGTCGTTTTCGAACTAAACTCAAACGTGGAACATTTTTATAACGTTGTTTGCTAAATATTGTTTACGTCTCATAGTTAGGTTATGTGTGAGTTCGTAATTGTACTATGTTTTAGTAGACATATATTATTCAGAAATCCCGTTAATTCATCTTGAATATGCAGTGGTTGTTCAGTGGTGAGAACCTCGGACTTCAAAATCGATAAGTCGGGGTTCGAGACCGGGCGGGCGTGCAGGAAATAACTTAATTTTTCAATTTATCTGCACATGTGGATAACATCACCACTGCTTAAAATGGTGAAGGAAAACACCGTGAGGAAAGCGGCATGTCTCACCGCACCCATCCACCCACACTTGACCAGCGTGGTGGATTATGGCCTGAACCCTCATAGGAGCCCTGTGTCCCAGGAGTGGGAGCATATATGTGCTGATGATGATGATACTCGTATATGACTCATACTGAAAATTTTTAATTGAAAACTTAATATCACTATTTCTATAATGCTAAAGTATAAAAACGAATTTATAGTATTTTCACATATTCAAAACTAGTTTCCCGCCCGAGGCTTCAATCGCGTAGTCAACGGTAATTGCCATGGGTAGGATATGTTTCTCCTCGGTTGACAATTTTCATATGTCACTATCTAGCCTCCAAATAAACTCCAGACATAAATATCATATCATATAGAATCGAACGCGTCAAGCAACATTGGAGATCACTCTTTCAACTTTACATATCTCGATAAGTTCTAGAAAGTTCTAGAACAGAAATATGTAATAGCAACGTAATATGCTATCCAAGTTGAGCAGTTAAAATGTCCACACATATAAAATACAGCTAATAACCAAGAAACAAAGTACTCTATATAAATTCAGCTGTTTTACATCGCCTGTGAAACTTGTGAGAAGTTGAGGCTTCATCTGTGAAGGTTGCGTGATTGCGGCCTGTATAAATACTGTGAGTTCTTAAAATGTTTTATCGGAATTTGTTGAATAATGTACTGATTTAAATGTACCAAAAAAAATGGTTGCCTGTAAAGTCGGTTTTACGGGCGAAGATTTTACGTGACAACGTCTTTTTCTCGGTAGAATATTTATTGATATGAATATTATTAAATTGCACAATAGGAACAAGGAATTGAATGAAAATAAGAATTGCACAAATTTTAACTATAGAAAATATATTTTGTTTACTAAAAAGACAGAGACAGACACAAGCACGCGCCGATTCAATGCGCCTAATTCTCTAGTGCTGCGCGCGCGGCGGACCGATCATAGTTCGGTGACTCATCGTAACGTTACCGGGCGTTACACTTTTTCATGAGTGACTCCGAGCCGCAACCTAATTTAAGACGTTGTCACGTCAAAATCTTTACAGAAAAACATTTTTAAAACGGTTTATATGTACAGGTGTGTACATGTGTACAGGTTTACAGGTGAATAAAATCATGTTTCAAGCATTTTACGAAAATCATAGTTTTTTATTTGATTTTTAGTTTAATAACATTAAAAAGCTTTGTTATATTTTCCTTTCAGATTTTTCAATAACATATATCGATTGTCCCTAAAAGGTTAAAGAATATATATAATTCAGGTATAACAAATCAGATAGACTTGTTACTGTACAAGTTGAGACGTGATTTAGTATCCATGTTTTTCACGCTAAAGAAATATGAAACAGTCACTAAACAAAAGTAAAAAGGGGCAATTTCAGATATTTCTCCAATAAATTGTCCGTTATCTGGGTGGAGGATAAAATAAAACATTTGCGCGACACGGTTTCAAATTATTGCCTCCTGCTTCTGAACTTACCTTGTTTTACCTTAAATAATGTCATTACCTTTTTAATCTAGTTAATGGTGGTGGTCTCTGAAGAAAGCGCTTCGAACGGCGTTTTGTTTTATATTGTCCTACTATTTGTACACAATTTATAAATTGGTTTTGCCTTCAAATAGTTTTTTCTTTTTTAATTTTATTTACGCTTTTCATGTTGTTCGCTCACAGCGTTCAGCTTTTCGAATAATTAATTTTAAAAGGCTGCATAATTACTCCGATAAAATGATAGAATAATTCAGCTAGTTTGCCAGTGAACAAGAATATGGTTTGGATGAGTAATTTTCAATTCATGTATGTAATTTAATTATTCATTCATGTTATTAATATTAACCTACAGTTACCAAGTCCGTTCGGTTAGTCAACTACCGTGACATAACCTTCCCTTTACTATCGTTATCCTAAAGATTGCAATTATTTATTAACAGTACTACTATAAGTTATCGTATAGTTTAATTCTATTGTTACATTAGCTTCATCAAGAACAATTGAAAAGTACCAAAACCTCAATCTGAGATCAAATAATCTGTAATCTTAACCAGAAGACATGCCACAACGCAGGTAATGCGTATATTCTAGAACGAAATAAATGACGTCATTCCGTGACGTCATGTGACCGCAATTAGTTTTAAGGGAATCCTTATGAGTTCATTACATTTGCTCGCTCAGTTAGGTCCTGAACAGTCCTCTTCGGTGTAACAAGTTATGAGGGCTCTTTGTGGTACTTCTTAGGTGTAGTTACGGTTCAAAACTGCTACATTAAATGTTTTTAAGGTCATGAAACGGTTTTTAAAGTACGGCGTAATAGTCACTGTTTAGTGAACAAAAACGCTCTTAAACTAATTTTGTTCGCGTTTAACCGAAATAGTGCTTGTCTTTCCATTTTTCACAAACAAATGATCCTTTGGGGTATATACACCATCTTCTTCAAAAAAAACAATAACCATAAACTAAAATTGTTTAATCATTACGTAAATATATATAATCACAATATAAAATCAATTTAACCCTCTCCTACTATTTTACACCCATATAGACATAAAAATTCTCCAATCACGATACCACCTTCATCCAAAACAATCTTGTCCATCAATTCACCATAGCAATTAAAAGATATGGTAGAGGTACGATAGCTCTGCTGGTAATATATAAAAGACCAAGCGCAGTCTCACTGACTGAGTGGCTAATCCATCAATGCCGTGCTGGATTGCTGCAGGTAATTGCATAACTTACGCTGAAATCATAGATATTCGAGAGTAAGTTTTAAATTTATCAAATCCTCGTATTCATACCCAAAAATATCCACAAAAGTCACTCAGTTTGTTTTAATAGGCCAGTTTATTTATATTGTTCCTTAGGTGTTTGTTAAATCACCCGATATGGTTCAAGAAAAAATAACCATTATTATTTCGCTATCCTTTTCTTTTTATAAACAGATTTACTTATATGTTATATCACAGTCTTAACTGTCTGTATCGTATTGTAATTTTTGATGTTTGTTTACGACAGCTTTGCAATTATTTGTAACATTAATTAAATATAAATTATTTGTAATATTTAAATAATAAACATACTTATTAAACAATCATTTATCGCCAAAGACACCTTGGTTATGTAATATAACTATTAGACATCGGAATAGATGAATGGGTTAGCTATTAATCGCTTATATGACTTCTTATTGACATTATGGAGTCACATAATTTGTAAATTAATTAAATGATGTTTCACAGAGGCACCTTCTCTGCGAATGTTCACAGGCGGTGAGGATCGCTTACCATCAGGCGAACCACCAGCTCGGTTGTCCGCTGTGACATAAAAAAGCTGAATACCGTCATATATAAAGCTCTTGCGTCTCTTGCAATATTCATAAGTATAACCTCCAGAATATATAATTGAGCCTGAGCTTGGTATTACAGAATGGACTTCGTGTTCCGTGAATTATGAACATTACTATCGAAATGTATTTCTCACATGCCTTACTCTCTAGAGAATACAAATGTATTTATGTTACGTTAAATAAAATTTCTCGTTCGGAGATTAAACACGGTAGGGTTTTACAATAAGACATGATTGATGATGAAGTTTTTATTACATTTGACGCGTTCTGGAAATGGCTGTTTTTGTCGGATTAATAAATATGCAGCCCAATCAAGTGGAGAAGATTTATATGAGGGAAATTTCCAATGTATTGGTAAGGTGAAAAAAGACTACTAAAACCTGAGGTTTTACGATTAAACTTGATTTCTTTCACTACTACTATTCTATATTCAATATTTGTGTAAAATCTTAATAATATTATGAATGCAAAAGTTTGTGAATGAATGGATGGACCTTCACGTGAAAACGTTTTAATATCTTATCCGTATGAAAATTGGTTCAGAGATAGATTATAGTCCGGATTAGCATATAGGCTACTTTTTACCTGGGTTCATTTCAGTATTTTTTAATTATGCATTCATTATCCATGTTCATTTAAACAAATTTAAAAGTTGCCATTTCTTGAAGCACATCTTACAATTCTGCTTACATCTCTCAATTCGCTGGACTTCAACTTTTGTTGACCAAATTTGATGACCGCTCAATATGTAAATTTCTTGAGAAAGTAAGGACGAAAATACCTTGAACTAAAATTACATTTTTAAACGATGAAAAGAGCTGCTTTGGAATTATTCAAGCATTATTGATTCAACTGCTATCCCATTATTAAGATTGTTTTAAATATTTCTATGTTAACTTGTATGGATTGTGGATTTTTAGTGCGAAATATTAATTACTAGCGGTCCACCCCGGCTTCGCCCGTGGTACATACATAGCCTATATAACCTTGCTCAATAAATATGCTATCTAACAATGAAAGAATTTTTCAAATCAGACCAGTTGTTTCTCAGATTAGTGCGTTCAAACAAACTCTTCAACTTTATAATATTAGTATAGATTACTGTTCCGGTGGTCGAATTTCAATCATAACTCTAAACAAATAGTATTTGCGTGTTGCGTTAGTGTGTGCGTGTGTATTATGTTTCTTGTTACTCGAAAACTTGGCTTACAACCGATTGGCATGATTCTTTTTGTGCTAAATATAAAATTGTTGTCAAGTGGTTCCCTTTTAAGAACTGTAGTGGTACCCTGCCTAAGGACTTCGGAGATTTTTGTACAAAATACAATGATTTACGCATAATAATAAAAAATGTATTAGCTAGCATTACGCACTCCTTTTCTATAAATACTGTAAGTATGTTACTACTACATCGGCATCAATACAAAATTATTATTTCACGTCTTAATATTACATAAAATTAAGCTGTATTAATCTGGATTTAAAAGCGACAAAGTTTATTAATAGAAATGTGCGTAAAATACATTTAAATATCACGGTATGAATGGCTTAAATAACACAATATGTAAGAAGGAGCTTGTGAGCGAAGCAGACGCTTCTGTCTTATTTGAAATTGCTCATAGTATGAGCTTTTTTATACATGTCGGCATAATATTATGTAAAACAGTATTTCGACAAAAAGGACACAATGACAAACAGATGAAAAATTACATTGCCTGCAATGCGTGGACAACGTCTTGTACTAAGCAAGCGATCGAGCATTATAGCGCGGTCATTGCGATTCAGTAGCGAGTGCCGAGTGTAGTGGAGTTAGTGGGATAAAGGCGGCGACAGGCGTTCTAATAAAACTCAGCAACTATTTCTTTTCTCAACTCTTTTATCTATTCTAAGTTAAAGTGGCTATTATTTAACGAGTTATCCAGTCCACGTATCCTATACGCCTGATATAACTAAATCCGATTCCGATGTGTAAACTAAGAAACCCATTTTGCTCTATCCTTTTGGCTAAATAAATACAATTTCAGCCGCCTTGTAAAATCCAATTATCGCTTAAAATAAGATACAACGATGAAACGGGAGAAAAACATCCAACCTATTTTCAATTTAAATAAGGAATGTTGCATAGCATCCACTATTTCTCGTGTGAAAATCGTGTAGATTGTAAAAGCGTCAAGCAAATGCAATCAGCGTAAGTTTTTTTAACAAACAAACTACGTTTAGCTCACAGAGATGCTTCTTCGTAAAATAAATCTATTTCTTTGGATGCTTGCACGCGACGTGACGTTTTTTAGCCTTATCGTGATATTATTTTCAGAGAATATTTCATCATATTTTTTACTTAACTACTTGAGCTAAAAGCATGTTTATAATGCCTCAAAGCGTATCCATGGCAGCAAAACATAATGTACGATATGCTTCAGGACATACTAATACGATAATTTAATAGCTACACACTATAACACAATGCTACAAATATGATACGATGGAAAATGTCACAAAGTTAACTCTTCCGAGCAATTATTCTGATTTATTTATCTAAATATTCTTCAAGCAGCATAGTTAGGTAATAGTAATTTATTTTATTAGTGCAATCAATAGATTTTGTAGTAAATCGCATATTCTTGCTTCTGAGTGATAGTGTGTACCCATGCCAAGCAGGCCGTTGATTCGTTGTTTGTATGTGTGCGTGCGTCATTCTAGCTCTTGCAGTCCCCATAAATGAAGTATTGTTGTAAATAACTTCATTGCTTCTCGTCTATATCGGAGAATATGCTCACTAATGTAACAAAATCGTTACAAGTTCTGTATTTAATTTAGAACATCATGCTCCCTAGTAAAACCTATTTGGACAAACGGAAATCAGTTGTGCTCATCAGCCAGCAAATTAAATATAAACCGCCTGCAAAGAGCATAGAATAATATTCTCAGAGTGAAATCAGCTGCGCTATGGTACGTCCGCAATTCAGAAGACCACGAGCCGGAAATGCCTACAATCATAGATGAAGCCAATCGATATACAGCTAAATACAGAGATGGTTTGACATCCCACCCAACATCATTAACGCACATGCTTTTAGTCCCTAATCTATTCAAAGATTCAAGAGACTTGATTAGCTTCCTAATTAAGACGAACTAAGGCCACATATTATAACCTGCTTGCTTATAGTTCATATTTCTTTTTGAAGAAGAAAGAAGTTTGGTAATCTGTGGGAAATAAGAAATCTTTACTTTGTGATATATGATGGATAATTTATAAAATCAAAAATAATAGCAGTACGATAAAACGTCTTTGGAGAAGGAAGCGAATATAATACAAATCAAAGGAGAAAATTATAGGCGATCTGAGTTCTTTGCGACGCTTTTCCTTAAGCAAATATATAAACATACCTTATCAAATTTGGCACACATATGAAGAAGCTGTGCTATGTATGGGCTAGTATATCGAAAGGCTGTAAAATTCTGACAATATTACATACACACATAATGAACCTTGATAACTCCTTTTCGGAGGACGTTTAGAAATTTTTACGATTAAAAATTTTTGAAACATGTAATATCCCTTTCAGATAACCTACGTAACAACACAACGTCAATTAATATTGATATGATTTGTCTATTCATTTATAGCATACGTACATACGTAGGTCAACGCCACGAATCGGTTCCGGAATATCAAAGCACCCTTTGAAGATCCGATCAGCTCTATAGGTTCCAATGGAAATGTGCCCGTTTCAAAGTCGTAAATACGTTCAAGATTGAATGAAGTATTTGTTGTAGATTACAATCGAACGCTGCGTGAAACGTGAAGCGCCCAAAATTTACATTATAATAAGACTTTTCACGAAATAACAATGTGTTGAGGGAATCGAGCACGAATGCGGCGCGACTCCTTGTTCCCAATACGGATTTACGCGGGAAAAGCTTAAAGCATTCTTTTTTGTGTTTTTTTTTATTTCATTGTATTCGTAGGCAACGGCTTACGCGTTACGGAATGTTGAGATTAGAGAAACTCATTCATGGGTTAAAAGGATTTAAATTTATTGGATTTGGGATAGTTTCTTTTTTTGAAATTTATGAATGTTCTTAATTTGGTTCCATTAGAACTTTTAACGAAAGTATAAATAAAAAAAATAATGTATAATTCTTGATATATCAGTGTATTTTTAAATAAAGTTCAAATCATACTTCTAAATAAGTTTGATAGCTGTTGAGACAGCATTTCACGCTTAGTCAGAGAAAAGTCCTAGATTTTAATTGCGGTTAAAAGTAGCCTTCTAACCTCCTAATTATCTACGGAAACACCTACCCTCGAAAATCCACAAAAATTGTATCATAATTTCATCGCTTGTTGCGTCATAAAGGTAATAACAATTAAACTAACAGACACGCTTTCGCATTTATAATATTATAATATTAATAATAATAGCAAGGTTTCTCACATCGCATCGGAATAAGTGAGGATTATTTGAACTGAAAAGTGAAATCGCTACAAAATGAAATCGCAAAACTTTTTGAAAATAAACACAGGATTGCTTTGTTAAATCGACCTGAATAAAAATATATGCCGGCACAGAACTAGCTAGAAATTACTCTAACAATGGTCGAGTTAGTTCCGGATTTCGGTCCAAACCGGCTAAAAGTTTGTAAGCCTGCAACGAATAACGCTTGATTTAAACAACAACTGAACGATACACAACTAAATACGATAATTAATTTCTAAGATATATATAATAAAATGTTTAATTTTGCTCATGCTTTGATAAAATGATGAATACAACATTTTTCATGTCACATATTAAACAATAATTTCTTAATATAATATTTTAAATAATAAAAAATCGTTGAATGTTCTGTACAGAAAAAATAATAATTCTACCATATCAAAAATCATAATAACATATAGGGTTAAATTACAAAAGTTTTATATACATATATTATTATAACTAGCTAGCTAACTTTGTCTCTTCTTCACTCGTAAACCACTGAATCGTTTTAATTTGAATTTGAAAAGCTACAGGGTATATTATCGCGGGAACCACGAGAACCGGAACTATGCGTGTAATAATGCGCAACTTTCGACCTTTTATTCTTACTTTACGCAGACGAAGTCGCACACAGAAATCTAGTTTTGTATAAAATCTATATATATAAAATTCTCGTGTCACAGTTTTCGTTGCCATACTCCTCCGAAACGGCTTGACCGATTCCTCTGAAATTTGGTAAGCATATTGGGTAGGTCTGAGAATCGGCCAACATCTATTTTTTATACCTCTAAATGATAAGAGTAAGGCAAAACAGCGTTTGCCGGGTCAGCTAGTACTATATAACATTTTAATCGAGTTAAACAAAAGCGGCTCATTCATTCGAAAATACTACGAATACGCTTCTTTCGTTGAATATTAAAAAAAAATTACTGCCAGTCACTTCCAGTAAATTATTTAAAGGAGGTTTTACGGTGAACATGTCTCAGATTTAGTAGGCCAATTGTTAAAGTCTTTTATAGGGGATCTTTCGACATTTTGTGAAGTTCCTTATTTTATTGATCATAAACTGAATCTGGAAAACAAAGGGAAAAGCGCTCTGCGCGAAATTTACATTGTCAGTTAAACGTTGGGTTCCATAGACCTATATTTATATAGATAAAGGATTATATTCGCGATAATTGTGTCGGATTTGCCTATAAACCCATTAAAGACATATTAATTCAGTGTTTTAATTGATGAAGCCATGGGCTATGCAAACGTATTGTATGGATAATACGGCTTATAGGATGTATTCCAATATTATTTGATCTACAATACCCTTTAATTTAGACATAAATTGGGATGCTCTAATTAATATTGAATTGCTTGTTAGTTACTGTGTAGCTGTTCTGCTATACATTACTAACTTATAACAGTAGAATAAACAATTTTGTAGCTACAAATTTCGTACTCAGGTATTATAATGAAAGTGACACAATATTTTAGCCCAAAGACTGTATGCATGTGAAATAATTTGAAACAATTGTAATATATAGAATGCTAAAGTTAGTGAAAGTTAAATTTTATTTTTAATTTGGCTCTATTGTTTCGTCTGTTGGTTATACTGACGTGGCTAGTCATAGAGTAAACTTTTAGACTGAAAACATAATTATTTTACCCCACCAGCATACTCCGTTTTGAGGCTTCATGACGATTATTTGTCAATTACCTATTTTTAAAACAGGGAAAATCTGTAAATATAGCTCGTAATATTTTTTTGAAATAACTTGTATGCGAATGATTTCACCGTCCTATAAAGAAAGGTGGAGGCGTAAATAATGAAAACTCAATATACCATAGAGAAAGTTCGATCAATATAGCGGGCCGATACTAGTCTAGTAGATATTATATCAGATAGACAATAGATAGACTCATAAATATCATAATGACATTGTATATGAAACAAAATTTATGCACCTCTAACGCTCTGAACACGGGTGAAAATATTCAATAGAAAATGAGGCCTTTGTCACTTATACGTATGTTACACTAGCGGTCCGCCCCGGCTTCGCCGGTGGTATATATATAGCCTTCCTCAAAAAGCAGGCTATCTAAAACTGAAAGAATTTTTCAAATCGGAACAGTAGTTTCTGAGATTAATGCGTTCAAACAAACAAATGAAATCTTTAGCTTTATAACATTAGTATAGATACGTGGAGTCGTTTATTCACTTGGTTCATATATAATTTCACTTAAAAATTCAATTTAGCTACAGAATATACTGAGATTCTTTTACTCTTTGTTCAATTCGATTATTCGCGATGAAACTTGAGTTATATTTAATTATTATAAAGAACTTTTTAACGGATTTGAGACACGATTTATTGATTTTGAAGTCCGAAGTTGGCGACATCTACTTTTCATAACCCTGATAAGAATGAGGCAGAACAGCATTTGCTAATTCAGCTTGTATTATATTATTTTGCGAGATATCAACGACGATTCAAATTTTTCACGCTAACTTATATTTTCCTATAGGTCAAACTATCATTATATATTTGCGACAGATTTGATATGCAGTGGGTACATAGAATGTTAATACTATATTTCCCTATGAATCATCATGTAGACCATTGCCAACTTTTACAATTTGTCTGACAATGGTTGATAAAATTATGCTTGCAATTGTGAACAACTAAAATCGTTATCCAGATAAAACAAAGCAATATTGAACCAACGAATCACGGCTTCGAAAATGGCGGCACATAACTGAATTTAATTTTGAAAACAATAAAGCAATTCAGTGCGTTTTAATATTTCGACCCCTATCTCAACAGACAATCGGCTGTGGTTGATGATTTTGCCTAAAAACATATTATGTGTATAAAATATTATAATCGAATCGTATCAGCAGAGTGGATATTGGACAAAGTTATTATTAATTTTACATTAAGAGCACCATAACGTCATTAAGTGTTGAAAAATAATTCTTAAACATATTTTTTAATCTATCCTTTATAAATTTAGCGTTTTTCGATTTACACCCTATCTACAAAAAATATTAAGGATTCACACACAATAAGACATGAGAGGAAAATTTTCCTTGATTTCAATTTCATATAAAATCTATAGACTTATTCATATTTTTAGATTCTCATAAAATTTTAGGGTAGATATGAAAATTGTCCAACATTTTTCATATCCCTAAATGACAAGAGTAAGACAGAACAGCGTTTGCCGGGTCACGGAGGATTAAAGCACCAGCTCTAAAGCACTAAAGCACAAATATACGTACAGTACATGTATATAAAAATACAATAACTGAATATTAAACGAAGCTTCCTACGTTCTTTAAACAGAAGAACTCTGAATCTAACCCATTACCCTTTACCCTTTATCTAGGCTACATTCCTTAAATCAAAATGGCGAAGTGAAAACTTTTTGTGGCCACCTTCTCTGGAAAGTTCCATCGCTTGGACAGATTTTTATTACAATTTCCACTTGCGGGAATTCAATTCAAGTTTTAATGGCAATAGTTTTTCATTAAACTCGGAGTCACCTGAAACTGTGGAAAATGCAGGTAATAGTAATGACTGTGGCAGTTAAAATGCGATATTTGTTTTTTTAAGTTCCGTGCTAACCTTATTCCGTTTGATTTATGATTATAAAAGAAAAAGTTTCTTAATAATAACACGATGAGAATATCTTATGTTTAATAACAATACAGATTTAAATAGAACACTAGACTATATTAGTAATACCTATCCGTAATTTACAATAAAAAAATCCATATACAAAATTTTGTATAGAAGAGAATGAAGCACGCGTGTAACCTCGAACAAGCAGTCAGCGCCGGAATGTATTTAACTCTGGGCGTTTTATTGGAAATTTCGTTACGATGGTCGCCTGATTGCCGTATTGTACCGCGGGAGGGTCTTTAACAATAGCTACTTACACAGTCACGTTTCCGAAGACTACGTGAACTGGAACAGTGAGGGAAATTTTCAATGATAATAATTTTCGGTGATCGTAATCCAATACTTGGCGAGGGTATTTAAAGTTTGGTAAGTAATGTCTTTTGTTGAAGAATCTTAAATTTAACATCAGCTTCCATAACATTTAAGAATTGTTTAGTTTATAGTAACTATTTAATCTAATCAGTAGTAGAAGTGAAGTGTATAGGTGTCGGCTCGACGGAACACAGTGGGGTTTTAGTCGGCAGGAAACCGACATAACCCAGGGCTTCTTCCCCGAAGGCCGCGGGTGTCTATGCAAGATTTTCCCACTCAAAAAAAAGCGAGGTCGTTTACTCTATAACACTTGTTGCTTATTCACTTAGTTCTAGCAGAGTTAAATCGCAATGAAAAAAGTTTATGTTAAGTGTATTAATTTCTAGTTTTATAGCATTGAAATGCTATATAAATGAGAAATTTTTGAAGAATACAAAATTTTTGATCGGGGATCACGGTTGACCGAGAGGCCTAGGCGTTGCTATGGTTTGGCAAAAAGACGCGGGTTCAAATTCCGCCTCGGGATCATTTTTTTTTTATGCAAGAGCTGCAAATGTACTAAATATAAAAAAGGAAGTCAAAATATGCAATTAACTGTTTAACATTCTAAATTGCCTGTAATAGTCTTTTTAAATATCTGTAATAAATCTGTTCTATCGAAAGCTTATTAGAGACGCTACTAAATTAGGTAACTTTCTAATTAATGCAGGCAAGTTCCCTTCCCGAACCCCTATAAATTGCAAACGGAATCCCTCGCTTTGTTTCGTTTCAATAAATATATCGCAAATCGTTTACGAGCCTGATTATAAATAAATAAACAATTGGTGCTGTATAAATTTTACTAAGGAATTAAATTCGATGGTTTCCTTCGTTTAGACTAATAAGAAAGTTTTAACTCAAAGTGTAGGAAATAAGTTTTGCGTTTAAATTGGAAATCGATGTAAGCGTTACTTTTAAGAGAGATAAGACAAAGATAATTAGAAATAGATAACACAGATATCAGTTTAGCTTTAGCAGTATGCTCATGCTCCGCTTATTAAATTATTTATTACTTATACGGTCAAATGACCACTTACTATTGGCTGGAATATTTTATGGCATTCGTAATATCCACCGTTTTCTAACTGAGATGACGTCATGCTGATTTCTGACTTATTTCGAAATTTAAATGACAATTGAAATAAATTTTGGAATTCATTTCCTTTACTAGCATTTCACCCTCCATACATTTTTTGTTCCCGCGGGATTTTCGTTATAACACTAAACTATCTTACGTTCTTTCTCGGGTCTCAAACTATCTCTGTACCAGATTTCATCAAAATCGGCCCAGTAGTTCCTGAGATTATTTGCGTTTAAGAAAAAAAACCTCTTTAGATTTTTGCATTTGCATAGATTTTTATAGCGCCATTTACGATTGCGGTATTTTTTGTTTTACACGTTATTTGATTTACGATTGATAAGTTTAGCTATTACATATTACTGCAATGCAATAGAAAAGTCGTAATTAATATTTTATTTAAAGTATCATCAATCATTAGTCGATTCTAGAAAGTATTTTAAAGATAGTATTGTGTTGGAGTCGAGCACGCTCGGCGCGGTTTGGCGGTGCGCGCAGCTCGCACCGGGGAAGTACCACACTCTCACAGAAGACCGGCATGAAATAGTAGTATGCTACTACTGATACTGATTCGTTCGATGAGTAGAGAAGCCGGAGGCCTGTATCCTTTTTCCTCACTCCTCACAATCCATCCACATACGTCGTCAAATCTTTCCTTATCTCTTACAAACGTGTAACGCATTTGCTGAGACAGTACCTCTGCGAATGTTTATGGGCGGTAGTGATCACAATAACATTAAACCACGAAAAAGCAAACACATACATGCGTAAAGTAATAACTAATAACTACTTAAGGAACTTTCAGTCCGAATAAATCATTATATTAGATAGATAATATTATCTAAGAGTTAGGACAATACTACGATTCCGATTAACTATAAGGATAACCGATATAGCCGCTTCCCTTGCAGAAGTTCTGAGTAAAATATTATTGTTAACCCATTCAGTCCAGAGAGTGGTTGACACAATCTATACAGGGCTGTCATACTTAACATTACAAGTTACTCATGGTATCTTCTTGTGTTTGATTTTACGCTGGTACCTAATATATGTTAAGAATTTAAGAACTTTTAAACGGATTTTAACACGGTCTGTTCATTATATTATTAAAATTATCATGTAATATATCGTATAAATAGCGTTTTGAAATCTTTTTATATCTGACTTACTACATGATCAATAAGCCTATAATTCAGATAGATCTGAATGTTATGGTATTTTTAGCGTTTCTTATAACCTCGAATGAAGTGTTATATGTTTCTACAACTATTATACATAGAAAAATTAATGCAATAATAATTAATTGTTAGGGGAGAGAAATGTATTAAGCATATTATTCCAACATTATATTCCAACTGGCAACCCTAGGCCTTCGTTGTTCATGCATACGTCGTTGTTGTTGGTACATACGTTTCCTTGAGAGACCGAGCTTTGGTTAGATGCTCGATGCCTTGAGACTAATATTAAGTACTGGCAACTTAACTGCCCGCTAGTAAATACTTCATCTACATTGGTTATTAACATAGTATTTATGAATACAACTTTTATAACGGGTTTGTCAATTTTTAGGTTATCTTTTGCGTATCTATTAACTAACATGACAATAAAGTGGGTAATATTACTATGCTCTTACTATTAATGTTTTATACGTAATAAGGAATGATGAAGTGAAATAAAAAAAATACGTATCCTTTTTATTTTGATATATTATGCAATTTTACATATATAACGAGAATATTTTATTTAAAACCAAGTAAATGTTAATTAGGTCCTCTCCGATAATAATACACAGTACAGTATCTTTGATTTACACCTGTACACACCCACGCAACCACCGTACGAGAAACACACAGACAAAAACGAACCAGTTCTAAATTTGAATATACAAAAAGAAATCATTTTTGGCATCACAAACAAACGCTCCAATTTATTCCCGCTTATAAATTATGCTCAGAACTAAGCGTCAACAAATCGATCTAGACACAAATGTAACAAATCGTTCCGTTGTAATCATTTCACCGGTCGATTCCCTTATCACAAATTTTATTAATGATATTGTTAATCCTGGTAGCTTAATTTCACAGAACAGATTACGTATTATATAATTAATTTGAGAAATGGTCGCGCCATTTGCTTATCAAAAAGAGGGATGATTTTAGTTTGAAGCCGATGTTTTTCTGTCTATCCGTCTATGTATGTGTTTGTGGCATCGTAGCCCTCAAGCGGATAGACCGATTTCGATTCGGATTTTTTTCATTTGAATGTTCATTCATTAAAATAATCAAAGATGGCAGATATATAATTTTTCAGTATACACTATGACAAATTTCAAATTTAAAATGGTCGACAAAACGAAAGGTTTGGGGTCTATTTAATTTTATACTAATGAATGTTTTGTTAAATTTGAAATTGTGTAATTATTATATGGACACTAATAACGTATATACTAGCACTATTGGGCTAATGGAAGAAAAAATGAAAGGTTACGTATTCAAAGGATACTCTATATGCAATCTTGATCCGAGCCGTAATAGAATGAAAACTACGTCAAATAATAGGTAGTTTAAAATAAATCCTCCCCTAACTGTAGGTACTTGACCAAACCGTAAATTGACAAATGGAAAACGCAAACGCAAAGCGATACGAAGCAAACAAGTGTTATGATTCAACCCGTCAATGCTGACAGTTATAATTGTCTCTGACAACTGACCGTGGACGTAATATGCAACTGACACTCAAAAATTATGAATTGACGACTCTACGTGAATGAACTGTATGTTAACTTATATTTTCAACAGTTTAATAAAATTTATTTTAACGTGAATAAATATAATCAAATCGAGCAGCAAAATTGAACCAGGCTGTATTTTATACTAGCTATGCCCATGGCTTAGCACACGTTAATTCAGAGAAGTTTAATAGATGTAATTAAACATATAAACCTTCCTCGTGAATCACTGTATCTATTAAAAAAATCCCCATCAAAATTCGTTGCGTAGTTTTAAAGATTTAAACATACATTGGAACATAGGGAAAGAGAAAGCGACTTTGTTTTGTAGTTTGTAGTGATAAGCTTATATCTTTTATACCATTCACACGAATTATTAGTTTGAAAGGTTGTACCATTACCACCAAGTCAGGATCGATGATAGAATCTGAAGGATAACGTGAAAAAACTAACGAACAATGTAATAAAATTTTTGAAGTAAATTTTGACCCATTTCCAGTTTCCAGTGACCCAGTATTGTGGGAGTCGAGCATGTCCTTTTCCTCACCCGTCCCAGTCCATTCCTTCTTTCCATTCGTCAATCCTTTCCTTTTCCTTTACCCCTTAAAAGCGGGCAACACATTCGCATTCGTAGAGGCACTACCTCTACGAATGTTCATGGGCGGTGGTGATCGCTTACCATCAGGCGAACCACCAGCTCAGCTGCCCGCTATGACATAAAAAAATAGTTCCCGGTGTCCGATTGAGCTAAAATTTTAATTTAATTTAAAAAGGTAATAAAACAGATTATTGCAAATACCTGAGTTGCCTGAGAGGAACCTGCTTCGCTCGCCCGGCTAAAATGCACCCTATGTGTTAAACCAGACTATAATCTATCTCTGTACCAAATTTTATGCATATACGATTTGTTTTCGCGTAAAAGAGTAGTAAACATCCAAACAACCATTCATAATTACAAGCGTTTATAATATTAGTAGTAGTAGGAAGTGTCTGGTAATATAATGGATGTATGTTGTCATAATGAAGTCAGGATGTGAATAGTGGAAGTCGTTTACGGCAAAGAGCAAAGACAGGAAGTTTTGTAAATGAATTAAACCCTAAGAGACTGTTCAGGATTTCATTATCACTGGTGCATCCATTACGAGAGTGAGAGAGAACTCATAAGTGAATAATGCGAATAATTTAATGAAATCATGTCTTGCACTAGAGAGGATATGATGCGGGATTTAAGATATAACCAATGAGTAATTACAGAGCTCTTGAAACTGAGATTCCGGCTTTTTAAAATGATGATTTAATGTAGAAACGAGTGTCCGGCTATAGCCGGTTTAGTTCGTACCCTACAGGGTATGAACTAAAGTGTTATAGATCAGCTGTTTGATGTTTCTATTCGATTTTCTTTATGCAAAAGTTCTGTCTGATAAAGATTTATTTGTGTCTCTTAGTCTCCGCTGAGAATTGAACATCCTCTACTCCTTTACACTATGTTTAAACGGTGTGGTGCATTTAATCGTACAACAGTACGACATTTTCAATAAAAACCCGAAGAATTCCGAGATTTTAAACAAAAATTGCTATCCAGTAGTTTCTATATCGCAATTAAATTTCAAATTATATCTAATATATTATAACCACAGTCTATTAAGCCGAGTAGGTCAATCGTGTGGGAAGCAAGGGGCGAGACGCGGGAAGAATAAGTCTGAGCTACGGACGGGTGCAGCTCGGGACACTATTTAGGGGCTACCGTGTGAATGTTTTAATAAAAAATCGTTTTCGTCATGACTATATTATTAACGATTACGATAGCGATTACGATTATTATGACAACCGTGACATTTTCCGGCTTGTAGTACGAGATCAAAGGCCTTATTCTATTGCATGGTTTCTCTTTTTTGTATATGTATTTGCTACCAATGCACGTTATGACGAGAACACATTTTTGATTGCACCAAATCTTAGTTCAAGATGAGCACATCTAACTTTAGCCGTTAATTCGGAACAACACCCAAGTCACGCAGGTATTAAGGTGCACGGTCGCTTAATATGACCCAAGATAACTTGCCTACTTTGAACAAGTTCCACAGATAATTAAACAGTTTCGATGGAAGTTCCTTGATCACGACGTGTGCGGACGATAATTTGGGTTGAATTGCGCCTTGACTATTGGGATTTGAAGGGTTCAGGAATATATTTTATGACCCGGAAATACGAACGATTATGACTATTAATTAATGGTTTGCTATTGATTCGTTTAATATCGAAGCTGGAATTTGTTGCTTCAATATTGTCACTGCATTGCATAATGGAACGAACTTAGAATAAATTCTTTCAATGATTCCTCCCAGTAGAATCTAGTGGGAGTAATCATTGACATTAATGTTTAGTGACTAGACATTATTGTCAAAGAGTATATAAATGTTATATATGATAATACAATACAAAAAAGGTCACAATGTCCCCGGGAGTTACCAAACCAAATTCTGTAATAACCATTCTAATTATTTTCCTATTTAACACGAAAATGTCTCATCAATCGGGTGAAGTCTCACAGAGTTATCGAGTAAAAAAAACAAAAAATAATAATTACATTCAAATTGAGTATCTCAATTAAGCATGTTCTTAAGAAACTTTTAATTAAGCAGTACTATTTGATTTTGGGAATGTAGTTTTAAAATTGCAATTTTTGTTCTTCAGTGTGATACAATAATATCACAATTAAACATTCTAGAATTTTTAAAGTTTTTTTATTGAGTCTCCAATATATTTTATATTGATAAACAAAATTCATTTTATTAAAAAAAATTAATCATGTATTTATTGATTTCCATAGTTTGAGACGAGGCGAGGTTATAAATCTAGCGTTAGCAGTATATCGCTTACCGATTAAATGTTTCTGCCTCTCAATATTCATTATTGTTATGATATTTAATTTATTCTCAGTAAATTTGGTGACTTTAGAATAATCTAAATTTAGCTTTAACTTAAGGAGTCTGAATCATTAGGTTTCAAAAGCTACAACTTTCATATAAAATGTTTACTTCAATATAATTTGAATTCCTGCTCTATCAAATTATCGCCCCTGAATCCACCTGCATAAGATTTCATGAAAGCCATTGGATCCGTTTTCAAGATTCAGAAATATTTAAAGGTATTATATAAATATCACTTGAATCCAAAGCATAAATCCAAAAGATAATATAAACTAGCAACATTAAAAACACTCAATTTATAATCATGTTAACACAAATTCCTAACAACCTAGGCAATTATTTGTCCAATTAGAGCTTAGCCTAGCATTCGTGACAAATTGCATTCTGGAACCGACACAAAGTCATTAAATAAAGATTAATTACAAAAAAGCCTTAATGGCATTAATATATGAGCATAAATATCGCGAAAACATTTTTTGCGCAAAAATACGCTGCGAAAGTAACCCCTTCGTTAGGGGTATCAACTATACAGTTTTTAGATCAAAATAGCTCGCTAATAAATAAATAAATTATTAATTCCTATTAAGTTAAATGAAACAACATAATAAATACTCGCAATCTCATAGAACAAAGGATTAAGAAATGATAGTGTAGAAATTGAAGAAGAAAACATATGCAAGTCTAATTATAATAATTCTTTACATTACAATATTGTTTTATCATAATTTTGTTTAATAATACAGCGATATTCATTCTAACCAATATTGTTTTCAGTCAGTGGGTTCCAATAACCAATTTTTATAATAGTGATAGTTTAAATATTCCTGAACCTTATATTATAAATAATACGTGTAAATTGCAATAAATCAATATTAAATAAAATAAATGATAACTCTCATACCTTATCCTCCTATTTTATCATTCTTTCTCTCTTCCAAGCAACACAAATACGACTTTGATAAATATTTAATTTCTCGGTCGCGACAACCCTACCTCGTACATATTCATTAAAGCGTAATTAGGAGTCCAAATGAAAATGCAGGAAACGAAAATATGTTTACACCGTGCCTTAATGCGTGGAAGGATTTAACGATGCTAACACGGATTGCTGAAACATATTTACCATTGCAACGGTTAATGACCATGTGGAAGTAGCGTACGGATGCGTGCTAACGAAAGAAGTAGTAACAGTATTCAATTAGTTTTTATATTATTCAATATTTTTTTCGTCATAGCGGGCAACTGAGCTGCTGGTTCGCCTAATAGATCTCTACAGCCCGTGAACAATCGCAGAGGTAATGCGAATGCGCTGCCCATATTTAAGGGGCACAAGATAAGGAAAGGATTAACTGGAAAGAAGAAATGAACTGGGAATGGTAAGTAAAATGGAATTGTCCTCCGGTCCCCCACTCACCGTGCGAAACACAATAGCATGCTATTATAGCCACTAGCCTACAAATATATATTTTCATGCATACCATATTTACCTGATGTTGACTATGTATACGGAAAAACTCTGTTTTTTTGGTATATTTTGAGTTTGATTATTCCTTTCATTTTAGTGAGACCACCTCCTTGGCACAGCGGTTAACACGCGATCGTAGAAAAAGTAAAACTGGGTTCGGTTCCCGGTGGGAATTCACAAGAAATTATCTTGGTCTTGCAGGACACGGAAGACTGATCACCTACTCTTCCATGAACATAATTAATCAGCGAAACAGATGTACTCGTATATCATCTGCCCCACACCCCATTAGGGGAAACGGGACTTCACTTCACTTTCCTTTTCCAATTTGTTTCATTCTAATTTATTATTATTTTTTACAATTTTCAACGCTATTTGACTGGTCTTCTAATTGGAAATAAATTCATCAAAGATCGAAAACTTTTAATATGATATAAACATGATTCATACTTAAAAATCGGTCAAACAGTCTCGCGCCATTTTGAATTCGGTACAAATAAGCTAAGGAACTATTTGAATCTCCAATTCATTTTATTACCATGTCAACCATTGCAAACCTCGATTTTTTATTATTTTTTGTTAAAGAGGCATCAAAAAATTAAAAATATTCTTATTATGTATTTATACATAATTCCTTAAAATTCCAACTGTCCCATTCACACGGTTCTAGAGATACAGCCTAGTAACAGACATACGGACAGACAGGCAATGAAGTATTAGTCACAATATAGTCCCGTAATAAAGACCCTGAAAATTTCATTAATTTAACACTTTCAGATGGAATAAATTACAAAATGCATTATATATTTTTAACCCAGTACTTTTAATGATTTATCTGTTTAATATTCGTTTAAGAGCGATATTAAACTAGTAATTAATCAGTTTATATTGCAGTTTATACAGAGCTTGGAGCTATTTACTCACTAATTGTAATTATTGAATGGCTAGTCATCAGTATTCCTAATGCAAATAAAAACCGTTTTATACCGGTAAATCGGAGCCAATTACCATTCCATTTGATTCTTATTGCTATAAGAATATATTATTGGATTGTAATTCGATATACTTAACGTATTTTCAGCTTAGCTAATATTATAAATAGTAATGTCTGTCTGTCTGTTCGGGATGAAAGTATTTGGGTGGTTTTATCTAGAAGTTAACGTTGGAGCTGGCCATCTCGCAGACATATAGGAAAATAAAGCTCTGCGTATACCGCGTTCTATTTGGGTGAAGCGTTTAAACATTTAATAACGCAGGATGTTTGTGCCATTTTTTATCAATCGAGGCCGCAATAAGAGATCCCCTTAGATAAACGTATCAGGTGCTATTGATCGAAAATGTATTTGCGACGCGTTCCACGTAAAAATATATTGAGCGTCTGATTTAAGGCGAATATCTTTATGAACAATTTTCTAGCGGAAATGGGATGCTGTGAAAATTTTAATAGAGACTATTTGATTTTTTTCAGTGAAGACGATGAAGTGCTGTTTTTCCTAATCGAATTAATCATATGAGTATTTTTAAGGAATGGCGTACACTTCACAATGATAAAACTAAGGTAAAAATTACAGATTTAAAGTGACATTGTAGCTTTCGGATTGTAGAATTAAAAATTGTAAAACTATTTGTTAATCTTACTTCCTGATCAGATATACATAGATTAGATAAATAAAGCTTTGATTTTACTTCCTGCTATGTCCCAATTAGCTTATCTTACAGTTCAACTTTAACGAAAACTTTACGCCAATAAGTGTTAAATAGGCTATCATTGACTTCATAAGCATGTGGTTATATCGGATTCAGACTCCAGACTCAAAGAACGTCAAACGAACACAATTAACTCTAGCCTTACTCATTCCTTACTCTCTTTAACAAAATATAAATTAAGGGTATGAAAGGGTTAAAAAAAACAATACGATCCTCAGTCACCTCTACTAACCGAACGAAACACTCGCATTCACACGCTGCTAGATTTATCTAGTCATATATGATGCCGATATCTCGCAGGGGTGTGATACCTTCCCCGGTACGAAATGACCAAATTCGTGCCGAAGCTGAAATGCTAAAATTAATCATTCACGGTTCTATTATGAAAAAAAGAGGACTATTGGTGTAAACCTTCTTAGATCTAGAGCTTCGTTCTGATCAAAATTTAGAGGTACATAATATTATGTATAACTAAATTTTCCCGCGGCTTGCACCCGTTAAATTCTGAGTAGTTTAGAATTGCTAACATATGAACCTTCCTCTTGAATCACTCTATATAAAAAAACCGTCAAAGTCAGTTACGTAGTTTTAAAGATTTAAGCATAAATAGGAACATAGGTGCAAAGAAGATGTTCTAAGTTTATAATTTATACTATAATACAAAGAAACAACCGGATTAAGTTATTTCATCTCAATACGTAGATACGAGATGTACCGTGAATATTTTTATAGAGTCAAAAATCATCACATTTAAAGTATACCATATTACATACGCACGAAATAAATTTTATTATAAAGATAAAATAAAGTGTGTAAATAATGTTTCATAGATTTATGGAAGTAAGCAGTGATTTGGACCCGTTTCAAAGTCATTTTTAATGTGGGCTATGACATTTTATTTGATCTTTTTTTTTGTGCTATACAAAATTACGTTCTGCGTCATCATGTTTCACCTTTCATATCGTTAGGCTTCGAAGTGTTTCAGGCTTTTAATCACTTAGCCACTTTTATTAAATTATTTGTACTATACGTAAGGTAAAACATCGAATGTGAGAGTATAAAAATAGGTAAAATATTTCCGCAAATGAACGAAAAGCGCTTGTGATGAAAAATGAAACCATTAAAAATTACCTGAAAGGCTCATCAGGACATAAAATATATATAAAATGTTGTAGCGAATAGGGAGTAAATCAGATATCTATATAAACACAAACTCAATATTTATTCAACTTCTAAAGGATAGATTAATATTTACAACCAGTTTGGAATGCAATTTCTACAGAAAAAGCTGCCGACGAGTAACTCTGTAGTTGTAATACTTTTATACATCCAATTACTTATACAAACAACA
Source organism: Zerene cesonia (assembly GCF_012273895.1). Lineage (NCBI taxonomy): Eukaryota > Metazoa > Arthropoda > Insecta > Lepidoptera > Pieridae > Zerene > Zerene cesonia. The sequence goes on along the minus strand of NC_052122.1, from coordinate 4,012,262 downwards.
TTATTTAAATAGGTCGAGAGAGAAAAATATGTACACCAGATCACAAAACGTTCAAGTTTCGTTAAAATCAAAATAGCGGAGTTATAATATTTACGCTCGGTTTCAATTTTGGATCAAAATCCAAAATCTACTAATTAAAATTACGTATAATTAATTATAATGATTATAATACACCGTGCATACCCTTATTGTCACTTGTCAGATGGAAGGCGCGTCAGAGCGCTTACCTGACGTCGTGTTAAGATGAATTGTATTATGCGCTATTAGCTTCGTCAGATAGATCGTGTAATTAGATCGCGTCATACCGGTTATATACCGGTTTACCGGTTATATACCGGTGTAGTAAAACACTATTAAGCATCATAGCACGGTGTCTCGCGTACGCGTCCTATCGCTTTGATAGTACGCGTTCTTGGCGTGCGTCAGAACGTTACACTGACGCCGCGCTATTACGCCGAACTATGTTGTATTGCCTACTAATGATTTGATAAAACGCGAACCTACGAGTTCTGTCTGCTAATGCCTTAAATGTGTAAGAACTAGAAAGAGTTCAAAATTAACCATGCAATCGAAAACGTAATCTTTTATAAACAATTTTTTTTTTAAGATTTATACATACTATCACAAGGACTATCATGCAATTAGCCAAGATGTTGGTCACTTTACACTTTTATTAACAAGAACTGTATGCTGTTACATCAAACATATCTCCTTTAAAACATGGTTTTGTATTTTCACTCAGAATAGCATACCTTAATCCGGGAAATATTGATATAAGGCTCCATTCACATAGCAACAGAGAACTATTTTTTGTTATGTAATAGTTAGCAAATATGCTGGTGGGTCGTATCTTAGAGAGATACCAACACCGCATATTAGCATTCTGCTTGTCCAAATGGATTACCGACTTTACTTACGAAAGCAGAAGGAAAGGATTTATGGACGAATAAGCGAAGGAATTACGAAACAGTAGCATGTCACGATTTCAAGCTGTACTTCTGTGGAGGTACGGTACCTTTCCCAATGAGCGCGGGCCCAATTCGTGTCGAAACCTGTTTTACTCCCACATAAAAAGTTGTTAGTTATGAGTTATGTTTATATTTTGCAGAATAGGTTTGTTACATCCTAAAACAACCTAATTAAATAGGTAAAATATTTACTTTCTTACTTTGATATCGTTCAATGTTTATCTATTTTTGAGCCTTATATAAATCATTAGGTATAATATTAATATTCAAATAGAAGCGTTGCCTTCATGGAACTTTCTAAGTTTTCCAATATTTTGATCGTTACCACCTTCAACCAAGCGGATACAAATTCAGTATGCCAAAAACCATTAATCCTTGCAGCTGTTCTTGTATTCTAAGCGGTTTAACAAACTTGACTTTCTTTTAAATATTTATAACTCAAAGGTGACTGACTGACGTTCTATCAACGCACAGAACAAACCACTGGACGGGTCGGATCTAAAATTTGATATTATGACGTAGGCATCCCCTAAGAAAAGATTTTGATAATTTCTACCCCCAAGGGGACATAATAGTGGATGAAAGTTTGTACCATGAAAATTTATTAAGACCGCGCGGCCGAACCTGCGGGCAACAGCTATTTTATATATATTATCTAAATGTTTTTTATGTAATTGTTAACCGATGATTGCCAGTATTATGTTTTTCCACATGTCAATTTCAGCAATTCAAAACCACACTGTCGTAATTCGCCCATCTGTAACAGCCCTTACACAGAAACGCAAACACGCCGCAGTTAAATTATTTCAAACAAAACGAATGAATAGGTCGTCTGGTAAAGAACAATGGCGGTGTTTATGATTGTAATTTACGGAACCTCACAATTGGAACGATAAAGTACATCTCTGAGTGCATATGCAATAAAACTACATGGACCATATGTGACTTCCTTCGATCTTGAACCTTAACTTTATTGTCACATAGTTCAATTGTATTTGTTAGTTGTAGGTTTAGGATAGATTGATACTACTATTAATAACTACTACTGAAGTATACCATACAAATATTTGGATAGTTACATTATAGTTTTGGCTAATGTCCCGCCACTAGCAAACAACATGACAGTTGAATATATTCAGAACAGAGTCCTTTAAAAACCTGCATTCAAATCAATTTATACCTTCGATATCTATGATACAGGTAAGAACCCACGTAATATTAAATCACCCTTTGCTAAACAAGATATCGATTATGAATCGTAAAACCAACCAATTCCACACATCTAGACTAGTTCTACCGCATGTAGCAGAAGCGGCTTAGGAACTCGAAGATCAACCGAAAAGTCTGCTGTTCGATACCAAACGGGCATACAAACGAAACGAAAACGTGCGACATCTACCAACCCAGGCTGCCAGCGTGATGTATTATGGCCTGAACACTGTGGCCAATCTTACGTCCCTAAAATGGATTAAATATGGGCTGATGATGATGAATAGTCTATATATGTCGGCGTGCAACCGCACTTAAAAAAAACATAGTCACGCATCTTCTAAAACAAATCTGATTCATTGATTGCAATTAGGTTCAAAATAATGTTTAGAAATGTTTGTTCTCAAATTAAGAACACAGATTATTATTCTTTAATATTTGTCGGTAACATTAAAAAAAAAACTAACTGATTTACTCTTTGTAATCATCTTAAATTTCTTAAAGCGTTTTGTTTATAAATGTTAGTAAGTTGCGAGAATTGATGCTTTATTCAAACAAAAAATACATCCAGTTTTGCTATAAAAAGCCGAGCGCGCGCCGGTTCAAAAACAAGCGCCCGACCGAGTACGGCCCCTCCGGCCCCCTCCATTCCTGCGACAACCCAAGTCAAGGTTCGCGGTCCTCGACAAGAGGGGACGCCCTTGAGCGTGTCGCTACCAGGGTGAACCATCAGTTCACCCACGCGCCCGTGCTAAGATGTAGTAGCCCTTCAGGCTAGCATTGAGATTCATCACAAAAAACAAAAAAAAGGTTCAATAACACTTCGACTCGAGCCGTCGTAGCGAGCGGAGCTCTTGAGGAACAGAATAAATTGGAATAATTATTCACAAGTGTTTTTCTTTCTACTACATCACTCAGTATCGGCGATAGCAATGCTCAAAGAAGTCGGGACGTCAGAAATGCTGGCGACACTCTTCTTCAATATAACCACGGTCACCTTTCACCCGTTATATACATAGATCTATTATTACAGGGTTAGAATCCTGTAAAAAATACAATATATAATATCATGTTTATATCCCGCTCCATTCCGTAGCAACCGCAAACCTGAGTCAGCAACATTGAAACACCACTTTCTCTCACAAACTTTACTCGTTACCTTGTATAATTAATTTTTGATATATCGGTCGGGAGCGAATCTCGCATTTGTTACGTAAATATAATACCTTTCACATTTATACTTACTTTTTTATTTCGTAACTTTAAGACCCTTAATTTGTGGCACCGTTTAATAATTATTTTGTGTTAGCGAAAAGTAAATTTAAAGAAATGGTTATGTACCAACTTCATACTGGAGCATTTTCTTAATATTAGAGCGAGCAACGGAGCTGGTGGTTCGCCAGATGGAAAGTGTTCATGGGCAATGATGATCGCATGCCGGTACTCATTTATACCAATAAATCATCCCAGAAACTTGCCGTCCTAATTTATACCGAGGCGTTATCGATTCTCACGAAAAAGTTATATTTCGTTTAAATCTACACGGGCCGTATCTATTATTATAACAGAAAATCTAATAAAATACAAATCACAATGTCCAAGTTAGTCGTTTAGTCTATTTTTATATTTTGTAGACTAGCTTTCCGCCCACGGCTTCGCCCGCTCATAAAAGTATAGTTAGGCAGTCTCGGGGTTTTCCCACATAGAGCCTGTTCCCGTGGGATTTTCGGGGTAAAAACTACAGAACGCCATATCTCGGAATTCAAACTATATCTTTACCACATTGCATCTAAATCCGTGTCGCATTTATAAAAGCCGTCAAATCTTCATAATTTTAAAACGACACTTCTCTCTGCTATAATACTTTAAGTAAGAGTTTTTGTCGAAGTCCTGTCGTTCGTACTTCGTTCCTACATCGTATCTAGCAAAACAAAATAATATACAATGCTGGCTCTTTTGCTATTGTATTTGGATTTGAAAACAAAACTCAAAATGCATTCTGTCAATTGCTAACATTTTATGGGAAGGTTTCACTATTATATTCGCTTTACATTCGTTCCGCTGTTATTTCCGAACTGCTAACTTATAAATTGTTTGGAATAAAATACTACACGTCTATTCAGTCGTGCCTAAGCGGTAGGTATGAGAGTGCAGTGAATTGAAAATAATAATTTGAAATAAATATTTTCAAAACTACTCATCCATATGGACGATTAGCTTGGTGATATTCTCACTATGAAGTAGTTGCACTAGAAGGAGCTTTATGGCAAGACTCCAACTGTTTAACACTCTGACTATACCAATAGACTAAAATTTTGAGTATAGATTAACATCTAGTACCTGGATGACCGAGCTTTGCTCGGTATTTTTTATTTTTTTTTTGTTTTAACTTTATTCGCCAAAAAATAGTATTATTATTCGCCAATAGACGTCAGGAAGAGTCATAATAAATTGGGACTACTCAAACGCCTCCTATTTGTTAAAAAAGTAAGTTTAAGTCGATAAAACACGAATATGACATTTTCTAAAAAAGATTCTTAGCTAGATCTATTTATCGCCCCCGAAACCCCCTGTATACTAAATTTCATGAAAATCGTCGGAGCCGATTCCGAGATTCCAATTATATATATATATATATATATATAAATATATATATATATATATATATATATATATATATATATATATATATATATATATATATATATATATATATATATATATATATATATTCTTGTATATATATATATATATATATATACAAGAATTGCTCGTTTCAAGATATAAGATAGTAATATTAATATAAGGCTGAAAATTTGCTTGTACCCGCTAATCTCAAGAACTAATATGGTCATATTTGAAAAATTCGTTCCGTGTTGGATAGTATATATATAGAGAAAGGCTAGTCTGTATAACATTATGTACGACGTGGATAAAACTTGTTTTAAATACTTGTAACGTGACACAAGGGTTTTTGAAAATTGAAAATACATTCTTTAAGTACAAATAGTTTTAGTATTATCGAAGCCCAATCAACATATATCTCGTTTAATCAACGTACAGCAAATATTTAAACACACAAAAATAGAATATTTTCCATGTACTAAAAAGCAAAACTGATTTTCTGTCGAATGTCTAGAGCAGACAAATAAATCGTTTTAAAAACGACACCTGAAAAGGCTTTTGAAGTAGATACTTATTATTGTAATAAATATAAAATTGAGTTTAAATTAGCCCCTTTGGCATGAAGTCTACGCACGGATACGAAAATGAAAGACAACTTTGAAACGAGACGGCACTCGAAGCTTTGTGGCATCGTATCACATGGGACGTTCCTTGTCATTACAGGAGCGCCCGACCGAGTACGGCCCTTCCGGCCCCCTCTATTCACGCGCCAGCCCAAGCCGAGCTTCGTAATCCCCGTCAAGGGTGGACATGTCGCTACCAGAGTGAATTTTCGGTACAACACGCGCCCGTGCTAAAAAAGATACGCCAGGGGTAACGCAATAGCATAACAAAGCGAGAGTAAAAAAGCAGTAAAGTAGGTTGAAGCGTTCTCCTTTTCTATAATATGATCATTCTATGATGATACGTTATGTGAATATAGAAGATTTGGATGTAGTGAAAAAGTTGACCTGTAAACCAAAGTTTTCTTGTAATTAATTATTATTCGCGAACAATGGTTACCAGAAGTCAATGGCGCTTTATCATATCGAGAAGACGCCATGATATCAAATCATTTAACTAAAGATACGTCCAGGAGACGACTACGCTTAGTATTATAATGAAATTAAAGGAACATACCTAAAATACCTATAATCATGTAATTGCAAAAACATTTTCATAATCATCTCATTTACCAATAAACATGTTCATAAGATCATTTTTATTCACCTCGTCTATAAATACACAATAAGATAAGGAAAAACATGATTATTTTATATCATATAATAACACTAGTAACACTAATATTATAAATGCGAAGTAACTCTGTCTGTCAGTCTATCTGTTACGCTTTCACGCCTAAACCACTGACCCGATTTTGATGAAATGTGGTATGCAGATAGAACTGGCCTTGGGAAAGGACAGAGGATAATTTTAATCGTTATAAAAGGGTAGAGGGGCTGAAATAGGGGATGAAAGCGATATAACCGAAATCCACGCTGGTGAAACCGCGGGCAAAAAGCTAGTCACATAATAATTAACAGTTGATTTGAAACCTTCGTTTCAGTATTAAATATAATTTAACTGTACGTGTCCGTAATTTTTAGATAATTTAAAAAGCAATTTCCCATTTATTTTCCAGACTCTTCCATCAAGCTGCTATTGTCTAGGATATAGCGAACAGACCTTAATCGAAAAGCTTTCATACGTCGCACCTTGGAATTTTCTACATCAATTTGTCTCATACTTTAAATAAACACGTACGAATAGACGTAGGTTTACATAACAATTATGCAATTATATATAAAAACTACTAGCCCTATTGGATACATAAAAATACATTTATATCCCAATGTGGCACGCAACCAATTTCAGCAAGAATTGTACGATGTTATAAATAAGATAGACCCATAAAAATATCATTATAAACCACCCTTTTAGAAATCCAAGAACTATTAGAATTACAAACGAAAATCCGTCATTAAGTTGTCAACTAAAATAGACCAAAACCAAATACAATTTTCGGACGTTTTATGGTAATTTCGTTCACAATTAAACTTTTACTTCTAGTTTTTCAAATGGAAGTTGACATAATCAATGTATGCCGCGCTCGAATGAGTTATGGTTTTCCAACCTAAATGATTTTTATTCCGTACGTGTTTGTTTTTCACTTTTGGACGCGATATTGGTTATAACCTGTTTGCATGATAGAGTGTATAAGTTTTTTTTATCACGGTTCGTATAAATGTGTACACATATATTTACCCTTAATACAAATGCATGTAAATAATTTGTATGTTGAGAAGGTTTAGAAAGAGCTTTATTCGATATATCATTTATATCCTATTTTATCCTTATCCAATTATTGTACCAACATCCAGAAAACACTTCTTTATTTTTTAAACTGTATGTTTTGTGAAAATGTTTGAAGCAATAAACGTCATTTTATTTATTTATTTATATATATATATTTATATATTCTTTATTACTCTCGGATCGGCTGCGGAAAAATAGATGGAAGTAGTTCATAATATATCATGTTGTATGGTTGTGACCACGCTACTATATCGGGTTGATTAATATAAAAATCAAATAACCATTAAATTCATTCAAAGAATTAAAATTCTTAATTATTAATACTAGTAATGTTGGAAACGAACAGCTTTGTGGCATTCTAAAGGCTAGAAATCAAAATATAATATTAGGGGTAATAACGGATTATTGGTTAAAGCAAAGGATCCAACATTTGACGCTTGATTGTATAGATTGGATCCAGAAATTTAAAAGTTGCTTGCCTGTGTATAGAATGTAAAACATGTTAATCATATGGTCACGAAAGTTAATGATTTTTATAACAGACTACCTGCGCCCCGTGTTTTCTCCCGCGTGAGTCTATATCCCCTAGGAATATTGGGATAAAAAGTTGCCCATATGTTATTCCAGTTGTCCAGCTATCTACGTACCAAATTTCATTACAATCGGGTCAGCAGTTTAAGCGTGAAAGTCCTCACAAACTTTCCCATATATTTATTATATTGGTAGGATTTCACGCGAGTATTAAAATCATTCAGGAAATGAAGCTTGCATAAACGGATTAAAGTAATATAAATGCATAGGGATTTAATACTTGAAACGTTTTTAATCTGTTAATAGGTATATAATCCCTAATCCATGTTCATTATGGATCATTGAAATCATATAAATATACCTACCATAACCGATAAGCTTCCTAATTTATTAATCAATAGCAGATAGCAAATACTTTTTTATTTATATCATATGCTTTATTAGACAGAATAGGTCAATATTTTATTTTTACAACTAGCTCTCCGACCGCGACTACGCTCGCGTCTTAGACAAACTTTACCACTTAGTGCATTTTCGAAAATAACATTTTTTGTAGTAGAGTTACTAATATAATGAATAAATCGCGTTTAAAATCCGTTTAAAAGTCTTTAATTTCTAACCGTCGTATTATCAATATTCTTACAATATATTTATATATTATAATTTATCTTGTCCATGTGAGATTACACTGTTACACACCAGCGGGCAATTTATAACCGGGCAATTAAAACTGAATAGTGAAATTGGAATGTCATGGCTTTGACAATATAACTGTATAATATCGATGCCGTCTGGTATAACTATTAGCTACGTAATTCACAGAACAATCTCGAAAAACCACTACCAATTTGTACTAGCAATAACAAACGCAATGAAAAAGATATGAGCATCAGCGCTCATGACTAAAATGCATCGACGAAAATACGGATGGTTTTATTTTATTTATGATTAATACCAACTCGCGTTCCGGTGCCGTTTCATAAATATATTGCATGAATTTATCGGATCTAAAATTAATATTAAATATCTGGTGGTTATGTGAGGGAGCTTCTGTTTGTAAAGAATAAAAAAAATGATGAATATAATGTTAATAAAGCCAATAAAATTAGCCTTCAAGTGGTAACAGAAAAAAACTATTTTAATAACTTGTTTAGCTGGACCGACTTTTTTTTTGTGTCTTAAGTTGGATTTAAAAATGATAACATGGTTAGGTTTTCAAGTCGAATGCGGCACGGACAGACAAAAAATTTAATGAAGAATGAAATAACTCTCTTAATATATAAATTGATAGCTGTTCGTCGATATATAAAGTAGTCGTAGTAGTCGTTCGATGTATAAATTGAAAGTTGCACATTTCTATAACTTCACCAAGTGACATAGGTACGTTTCTTTCTTCTGGTGAAAGAAATTATTTAAATCGGTCCAGCAGTTTTAGTGTTAAAGCGTTGCAAACATACAAAATATTAAACCTCTTTATAATATTAGTGTAGATACCTTTTAATTCATACTGTAATTTACAACTTCTAAATTAAATTATACCATAATTTGCTAAACTAAATGCTGCGTGGAAAATTTCATCTTTGTTATTTATAATATAAGGCAAAATAGAAAATCTCCCTCAAAAAATGCAATAAAACTTACGCAAGGATTCAAATATTCTATCTTAAAAGCGACATAAACCGACAAAGAATTATATTGCGTCGTAAAAACGTTGTAAACTCAAATAGTTTGCATCAGATGGAGAAGAAGGGTGCTAGTAATTGAGCCTAGTCACATAGACATCTCTTTCTTTATTTTTTTCTATTGGATTTATTGGGAGATGCGTAACTTTAGATTTTGTTTCTAAAACTGTTGGCGAAAAAGGCATTTGGAAGTTTTGGAATTGTAACTGCCCTAATAAAAGTAATGGGTATCATAAAATCAGCCTAGTTTTGGACTTTCAGACGTTGAGTTAAAATTCAAATATATATGAGCAATATTCTAAGTCTAGTCTTAGGGTCGAGAGGGTTTAGTTTTATATATTGTAGGGCTATAGGTACACCGTGTAAGTCTTCAAATCTGAAGATCGAGTTGTTTTTCATTAAAATCAATTTCCATCTTAAATTAATTCATATTCACTTAATACTTTTTTTCAATTTTATATATCCAGATTCAATTGAAACACTTAATTTTATTGCCAATCAAATGAAAACAATCCTATCCAAACGTTGTCTGGTAGAGATTTAACATAGTAAATGTTACTTTCCCATTTTGTTTCATTTCTTTATTTATGTGTTATCAATAATATAATTTAATTTAAATTTTACTTCGATTTGTTATTCACTATATCAATAATAATCATTAATTATTTTGCAGCTGTAGTTTACAAACAAAAAGTTGCAAAACAAACAAAAAAACTCGTGTCAAGGGACACCCGGATGGAATGAAGTTCCTTCCGTTTCTATAAGAGAAAGAGGGAGACAAGCAGAGAAACATGCGCACGCCACACAGCTCGCAATAGCTTACTATAGCAAAAAGTGTCGTAACAACTTTCGTGAGAATTTTTTCTGAAAATTATTTGAAAATCTGTACTAACTTTATTTGAACCATATACGGAATACAACATTAAATAAACTCTTATTATGAACATTTTCAAACAGAGATAAAGCTAATTATTTTATCATAACGAATCGAAATAATCCGATTACAATCATTATTCGTAATACAAATTTCGTATCCACCAACTGCACAACACATACAAAATGCAGAATCATACAGGTGGCTGAACTAGCCATTGATTGCCTTACAATAAGCGTTACTATAGTTATAACTATATTATGGGACACTAATCAAACAAATTGGAGAGTTGTGCGCTACCGAAAATTCGTGCGAAATAAAAGCATTCTTTAAATATATTTCCATTCGATGATTTGGACGCCATGCCAGAATGTATTTACTAGACGTGTATGCCATTCTCTTCCAATGTGCCTTTGTTAGTCCATGTCCAGAGAAAATACCAGCTTACATTTTTTTATGCTAATAGGTGTCGTTTCTATGACGAAAAATATCGAATTATTTGCTTGGAAAGTACGATTGATTTTATTTTATTTATTCGACTATAAAAAATGATCTGTTAATGCAGCGTCTGTAGATACATTTTTATTAATTGATAAAGAATTCAAGTCAATAGTGTTTGTTGCAATAGTGCGTCTAAATAAATAATGTGAATGATTTATTCCATTTTTTTGTAAAAAACGAGTGATTTATTATATTAATGTGCTAGATATAATTCTATTGTGATGCATTTATACATATTATTAATGAGCATAAAGATCCTGATTCAAGATGTCGGCTACCAAATAGAAATCGGAAAACTGTTGTTCTGTCTAAGTGGAAAGCGCCCTAAAATCGATTCTGGCACTCGCCGGCCGCTGCCGCAGCACGCTCGTTTCGCTCGCTCCGTCCGTGCGGTGGTTTAAAATCAAACTAACGTGGTCGTCGCTTCGTTCCTCGGTAACCTATTTTTACAAAACTATGAACATTTCCACCTTCAGAATACCAGCTTATTATCCGACATGGCAAAAAAGCATAATAATAATAAACGCAACAAAATAATATCTAGTAAATTGTTCCCACCGTATTCGGATTAATGGCCACTACGTATAATAATTCTAGCTAGTGTACGACCAAACTTGTTATCGCTTGGCTTGAGTCATACTTACATAATATGATAGCAGAAACTTCTCTTACTAAATATTAAATACACATTTATTAACATCGACTGTGAATGCTACGTAACACTAACGAGCTAATAATTCAACATCACAGAATTAATTAACAAGGATTTAAGTTTATAAAATACTGTAAAATATTGGCAGATACTCGAATAACTTCTGTAATTTAATGCCGGTGTCGAATTCTCTGGACTGTCAAACAATGCTCCCATTTATACACAACGTAAAGAACTGACTACAGCCCGCGAACTTACTTTATTAGCAGAATAATACGGTGTTAGAAAAGCAAAGTGTAATTTTATGAAGAGAGCGCAACGCTCGGTGATGGCTAATGAATTTTTGTGGTGTTGTTTTTGTTTTTTTTTTTTTTTATTTCATAACGGGCAACTGAGCTGGTGGTTCGCCTGATGGTAAACGATCACCATCGCCCATGAACATTCGCAGAAGCTCAGACCTCTGAGAGTGCGCTGCCCGCTTTTAAGGGATAAGGGATAAGGAAAGGATTGATGAATGGAAAAAAGGAATGGACTGGGAAGGGCTAGGAGAAGGAAATATTTGTTGAGAACAATTTTCTAATATTTCATATAGCGGTAGATACAACAAAAACTAAATATACGAATCGTTCCGCTATTCTTGAGACTAACTGATAAAAAAAGACTTTATAATTGACGTTCAGGAATTATAAATTTGTCAATGTCGCACTGATTTTACAGCCATTGTCGATTCGATTTGCGAGTTTTTAGTAATTGGTGATCAGCTTTTAATGGTTAAAGATAAACATTATACGTGTGCATGTTACATTTTTTTAAATAAGTGCGGGTAGATATTGTTGGCTCGCGGTGGCCATTTTGTTTTGGAGATATCTATTAAAATTTGTATTTTTTTTTAGATATTCATTGCGTAAACGTACTCTTCAAGGCCGTCTATTCTACGCAAGATGGTAAAATTAACTAGTAATTAAGCCAACACCAGAACGCTTAAGGAATGCAAAGGGCGTTGAACACAGAATCGAATGTAATAAATTCCGCGTCGTACTTAGGCAGACTTCAACTTGGCGAATATTAAGACGGGACACGATTCAGTTGACCCAAGAGATCTTAGGTTCATGAACAAAATCGCTTCGCAGCGCTATTTGCGAGCTGGCTGGGCTTCGAATAATTTTGAAGAAAGCGAAAAAATCATAATATGAATTGGCAGGATAATACGATTCGACTTCTCTTGAGGTTTATTCAAGCCACAGGTCTGTACAAATGAACCTCAAACGATCGATGCTCTAAACTCTAAAGGAAAACGTTTAAGAGACCATCGATTAAATGCGAAACGGTCATTAAAAAGTAGACTACTCGGTTTCATACTACCGTAAGTAGTCGCGACGAGCATTTAAAATAAATCAAATTCAATACTGAATAGCATAAATGTTATGAGTCTTCAAATTAAAAAGAAAAACAAGAAATTTGTAATAAACTATGTAAATATGTAACAGTTTTTTGTTTTATTATTTCCACATCTACCATAATTCAATAAGGAACATATCAATAAGGGCGTTATTAAAGAATCCTGCATTTATGGTGTCGTACCAAAAATTCATACTCTATATAATAGTAAACTTCGCAAGTTAACACATTTAGTTATTAAAGTTAATTTTAACAGTGACTGGCTATTTACAAAGGAAATTCTATATAACAAAGGTATTCGCAAACATCAAAGCATTCTTCAGTCACCATTCACAGATCAAAGCACAGTCAAATGGGATATCAGACGCACGATTGACCTGACATGAATCTTATTTTTAGGTTAATATGAAATTTCTAGGAATATATGAGCCCTAAACTTAATGAACTATTTAAACTTTGCTCGATTATCCAGCCAATCCTATACCATTAACAGCAGTGGATAACAAATAAAATTATAAGCGCTGTAATAATAATAAAACTAAAACTTTCGATAGGGCCTCTGGGTGTAGGATCTGTGTCCCTACGCTTCCAAAAGACCTGTGACCAGTGCCTTCTTTATGGTGGTACCCGAGTATTATGGGACTAAGAAACATAAAACTTTTTAATTTTCTAATCATAGGTTAGCTGTAACAATTAAAACACAAAGGTCAATATGTCGTATATATGTCCGTTATTTTTCAAATACTGCGCTCGCTTATTAAGAAGAGAAGACCAAGGGAACCAAACTCATACCACCAACCCGGTTAAAATAAATATCATTGTCCTTTATCCAAAATATTGCTATTATGGCACTGTTCGTACTGTGATGTTTCATTTCATAACAAAACCATCCACAATCCGTGAAGGAAAAACGTAACACACCTTTTTACATTAATTTCGCGGATGGGGGAGTATGAAACTTGGTTTTTAGTTAATACAGTGGTGCAAAATTCTAATCGTTTATTAATATTGCATGAAATTTTATTACATCAATAGAAACACATTGTGTTTGACACATATTAATCTTTTGTTTATGATTATAGTAAAAAATTGATAATTAGTACTAAGTAGAGCAAGCGTGGTACTAGACGTTGAAGCTTGCATTTCATTGAACACCATATTGGCGTTGGTCAGATGTGTCCTGGACTATGCATCAGGATGTCTTTACTTACGTTCGTGAGAAACAGTTTCAATAAATTCAACTATAAATAATGAATGAAATGTAGAGCTATTCTGATCTGAAGGTAACACTGAACGAAAATATTTTTGAATGAATCTTTTAGAATTATGTTACAAGATATGATGAATTTTTAAGAGGTAAGTGGGTCACCGCCAGCGGATTATAGCACTTAAAACTGTCTCAGAAAATGTCTAATCATTTTCGAGGAAAGAAGGGAAGTTTTCTTTAACTATATACCTCTTTACGATATACCTAAGTTTGTTTTGACATAGAAATATTGATGGTATACTTTGACGCATCTAGACAAAAGCGATTTTGTTAACGAAAATATTTCTATATAATTTCTATAACGAAGATCACCGATGTCCCTGGAGTGGAGGTAACAGATTCTAAAGCGAAACCAAAATATGTCAATAATTTCCTATCTAACACAAAGAGGACCGGAGGCCCGTTTCCTTTTCCTCACCCGTCTTAGTCCATTCCTTCTTTCCAGTCGTTAATCCTTTCCTTTTCCCTTACCCCATAAAAGCGGGCAGCGCATTCGCAGAGGTACTGCCTTTGCGAATGTTTGTGGGCGGTGGTGATCGCTTACCATCAGGCGAACCACCAGCTCAGCTGCCCGCTATGACATAAAAAAAAAAAGAGAATCACGCCAATCGGTTGAAAATCCACGGGTGTAGCGAGTGACAAACCAAAAAAAAATGTCTTATTGAGAAACTCCTTCGTTTTTAGGAACTACAGTAAAAATACATATTTTTCCGGACATTCCATAAATACAAAAGACATAAACCATTTCTTCGATGAACGCGTTCTTTTTTTAATTTTGTTCACACGAAAAATGTATGTGGAATCATATGCATAATTTTTTCCTTTTTAATTTAATATTTACATTGGCTGGATGATAAACTTTGCGGTTGTTAGGTTTGATTCTTAATGGCACGCGACATTCCTCAAATGTGTCAGTGTTAACAGCACAATTGGAAACAGATGTGAACACTTAACACAATTTGGTGCAAAGATTTAATAGTACGGTAAGAGGAATATACTACTAAAGTATATCAAATCGTTGTTGTGCTTCTGTACGTTTTGCTTAATAAGTAAATGCTTTCTTGAACTTTTTTTTGTGTCATAACGCGCAGCTGAGCTGGTGATCCGCCTGATAGTAAACGATCTCCACCACCCATGAATATTCGCAGTACAGTGCCTTCGCGGAAGTGCTGCCCGCTTTTAAAAAGTGAGGGATATAGAAAGGATTTTCGTCTGAAGAGAAGGAATGGCCTGGGGAGGGTGAGAAAAAGAACGCGGGCCTCCAGTTCTCTCAGTTACCGGTTCCACCGGATCCAGTAACACAGTTTCCGTGGAAGTGTGGTGCTTCCCCGGTGCGAGCTGGCCCCATTCGTACCAAAGCATACTCGGTTCACACATTAAGAATACTTTCGTTATATCTGTGAAACAAAGCTATTAAATCTGCACGTCAGATATTGTAAACAACCGAAGCGTAATTGCAGCCACCTGAGACACTTGTAGAAAATTGTCACTCATTTTCCTCTTTATTTCCTGTGTATCGCGACGATGCTCGTTAATTCACAGAGATGTGTGCAGATGTTAATATATTAACCATTAACCGCTTTTAATATATTCCAATGGAACAATTGTAGGCATCTCGCTCCATACAAGTAATTATTTTATGAAGTACGGTTAAAATGCTTAATTTTAATAAATGTTATTGTACTTAAATATTCCAATAATTTCATCTGAATTCAATTTGTTATTATTGCTGGCATTAAAACGCTATTACTTAATGAAAAATACTTCCTGTATCAATGTTAATAATACTGTGAAAGTCTGTGTGCCTGTTTCGCTATGGCTAAACCACATTGCCGATCTCGATGAAATTCGAAATGAAAACTAGAAAGTTTCTGATTGATCGTCACTTTAGAATATTAGTTAGTGTGTAGATATTACAACAACGATGTTAAGTTTTCGTTAAGAACATCTTGCCTTTACCTTTTACCGAAAATTAGATAAAAACTCTTTCTACGACGAACCTTATTAGCTATTCACACAAACGTGTACACGACGTTAACTTTAGAATTCACTTTGGTATAATTAGACGGACAGGATAATAAAGGCAATTAATTCTCTTTATAAATTTCAGTCTGCATTTAACTGGGCGTAATAATGGAGACGGGTCCGCTGTCGGTATATCTAGTTAATAAATGTGATTAACGAATAAACGTATCACCTAGAAAAGCTCTTTAACAATTGAAAGCAAGAATTTTCCGATAGTATATTTGATTAAAGTGAATTTATAAAAGAAATTCAGTCTGATGTGATTTTTTCCGGATAAATTTGTTCGATTTGCAACACTATCGTAATGAAACTTGATTGAATTTGATATTTACTTCAAGAACGTAATCTAATGTTTTAGTAACTAGATACTTGCGCCCCCTGCGGCTTTGCCCGATTCCGATTCCCTTTCCCAGGGGTTTTCACGGCATAAAGACGTATGTCTTACTAATGTCTTTCATACTATTAAAGTACTAAGTGTCATCCAAATCGCTCCAATGCTTCTTGAAATAAATACATTCAAGCAAATTAACGTAAAAGCAAAAATACAATCTCTTTAGCTTTATTTACTAGTACAGATAAATAGTGTTTAAACTATGATCTGTTTTCGTACCAACTTCGCATACGAAACGGAATTCTTTATATTACAAGTAAGTTTTAAGAACTGTTCATAAACTAATAAATTAGTTGGAGCATACAGTTCGCTAGGAGGTACTAAGATATGATGAAAAGGGTCCACTCAAGCAAGCGGCAACTCAGCAGTAAGAGAAACTTTAATATCTAGATCGACGTGTAGTGTTTCGGACAACACGACTTTAATATTCCTAAAAGCAGCGACGGCAAGGGGCCTTTAGGGAGCCGTAGGGTGCGTCTTAGATATGTTTGACAACTATTTTATTCCAATAAATGATTTTCAGTTCGGTACTGAAACTTCCTAATTTTTCAACATTCTCAGAGCGATATTACTCAGCTGTCTCCGGTTGTTATCTCTCTTATTTTAAAACTCCAGCTCAGATATTTATTTATTCAATTAGACTTCTTCAGACTTGTGCTTTTGAATCGTCATTACATAGATTTAGCACCGGTTCGGACCGGACGAGCATGCAAGACATAAATAGATTTTTTAATTAATCTGTAAATTATCCACATCACCACTACTCGAAACTTCGAAGATAAATATCGTTAAGAGATCGGCATGTCGAAGAATCAAAAAGTTCGACAAAATTTAACATCTACCAACCTGAACTTGGGCAGCGTGGTGGATTATAGCCTGAACCCACATAGAAAACCCGCGTCCCTGCAGTGAGAACATTTCTGATGATGATGATGATGCTCGGTTCGTAAACCAGTTTTATTTTTGCATAAAAAAATACGCAGACAGAACCCAGATCTACAAATATCCAGTGTGACACAGATACACGGAATATACCAAAACTAAGACGGTTGCTACATGCAACAATTTAAATGTTATTTAAACCATGTGTTCAGGAAACGAACGTGGAGATTACCAAAGGGAAACAGTCAATACAAGAAATGGTCTCACACAGCTTGGAGCATAAATAGATGAATTAAAAGCACATTCACTCAAAGTTCATGGAGACGCAAAAAGAGATCAAATCGCAAGATAATACACAAGTATAGATGGAAGATACCCAGGTGGCACGAGCATTGCGGGAATTTCTTCAGAATCATACATTATTAATAACCCAGAGTTCAAGGAGGGTGAATATTTCTTATCACTCTATGTATATATATTTAGGTCATTTCTTTCGCTGTTTTCGATTTAAAGCAACCTCAAATATTGATTAGAATAAATATTATATTATAAAATCATTACTCTAGTATTGTGTAGAAAATCAGTGACGATTCAAAAGTACCTTTAAAGTTGATGAATTTATATGAATATTAACTGATCCGGCAAACGCTGGCCTTACCCTCGTCACTCAGGGATGTAAACAATTGTCTATGACCCATTCTCAAAGGTTCACATGAAATTTCACGAAATCGATTACGATTTAAATTTACTTTTGAAATAAATTTGAGGTTTGCGTTAGTTACAAGTTGTTGGGAATATTTGAACTGCACTTTTATAAATTATATGTGTCGTGATAAATCACGAAATAGTCCCTAAATTAGCTAGTGTAAAATAAATGTTAAACTATTTAGATAGATCTTTATTCTTTGAAACAAATGAAATTTTCCGAAATTTGAAGGATCGCCTTTAGATTGTCTGTTTATTCATCTTTTACACACAGTATCTAAATCTCTTAATCGTCAAAAATCACGAATTACATCATCGACAGTGCCCTAAAGCTCCCGTATAACTAGAACTAATCATTACCCAAAGCATTATTAAGTAAAGGGCTCTCTGATTGTTTTTTTTTTAACACTTCTTCATTCTTTTCCTATCATAACCATAATACAGTAAATTCGTTTAGAAAACATCAAAATCTTTATCACATATTTTTTTCATACTTCGCAAAATTCGGAGCACGAACTCCAGTCTTGAGGGGATCAGACTAGAGTCTAGACCAACAAGCCGTTGATAAAACGCGAGTGGAATACGTTGAGATTATAAATATAATGAATAAAATATTGAATCCTTATATTCTGTAAAAGGTCGAAGTAATTACGATGAATAGGATACCATATTCGCGAGACCAATAAGCCCTTACCTCTTCATCTCGCAACGGGTCCTTAATTCTCCAAGATTCTCATTTCGATTGTCGAGAAAAAATATTAAACACAATGACATCTAAAACAATGCTTCTTACCAACGATGTTTATAAACACTATTCACAATTGCAATTTGATGATATCGAATGGAAATGAGACGACCAAGCGTACATGTATTCGAGTTACACAAACAAGCAAGAAAGCCAGGATTTCTTACATATATTTGCACGGAATCCGCTCAGTTAATTCAGCCAATGTTGGTTCAATTTGATATGTTCTGATAGAATCGAAAATGTGCTTATATAGACACGGAGTGGGTATACAAACAGCAAAAAGATTCTCCTGTATCTGACAACATCAGTTTGTATGAGTATGTTATGTTAATTTTATTTCTGTTTTTGTAATATTTTAGAAAACTAATCCAGGTGGATAAAAAACTAGGATAAAAACCCAGTATTGTCCAGACTATTTTCTAAATATATCAGCAAAAGTAATGCTGTAATTGTTTAGTGGGGAAACAATGTTATTTAAAAATTTTTATGCATTGGTATGTTAGTACGGTACTAATCTAGTCTAATAAATATTAGTTAAATAGAATTCAATACTGTATACCTTTTTCTCAGCCCTTTGGACGTATAAATCTATAGATTAGCTACTTTTTATTCGAGTACTATGTAACAGAAGCCGCACGCACATCACGATCGCATAACGTGAGCGTTTTTCTAACATTTTCTATTGTTAATATAAAAAACATTCCCGTCCTTCAAATTTCATATTTGGTAATGAAAACTTATAGAAGAAGGTAAATCAGGTTCTCGTAAAGAGAAATTAATACTGTAAAACTATACAAAGAAGACCCGAGCTTACCGCGAAATTCCCACTACTTTTATATCTGTAGAAACTCGGGTTCGCATTTATTATTCGTCAAAAATTAATTTCATATTTTTCAACCCTCGCCGACGTATATTACTTGGAGAGAACATGGCCTAGTATTTTTGATGTCCTCATATGAATATGTAATTAGTTAATATGAACCAGCTTCAGCTCGCGGCTTTGCTTCGGTTGATAATTATGAATGTCAAAAATTCTAATTTAATCTAATTTACAAGAAACTTATTTGAAAGGACGTTAAATTCTAGAAAAATAAGATAAAACATATGCTTTTCATTCGGACTTAGTAAGAGAGTTTAATATGAGTCTCGTTAAGCTTAATCTTGCTAATTTGATAACATCAAATATAATTTCTAGACTTTTCACGTGAGTCCTTCTAGAACAAACCTGGATAAAAACGTTTTGATTGCGGGTTTTGTCCCAAATTGTTTTATTAATAGTTTTATTTTGAGGGGGGATGGATGAGACAAAGCCATGTTTCGCGGTAGTAACTAAACAATAAGCTCTCATTAAAATTAAATTCCTCAATAATATGATCATTATTCGTTAATTTTAACAAAACAAAATATTGTCAATTGTACCGGTACAATCTATAATAATTTTATATCATCACCATTCCGTTTAAATTCGTAAATTAAATATTATTGTAAAGATAGAACAAGAGTAATAATATCAAGTCTCACTTGCGTATAAAATATTCATTACGCCAATATATCAATCTGAACTTTTAGCTCGCTATCTGAGAAAATAATAGCGGATTATGGAGTTAGAGAAAGTTTTTTTTCAATTTATCTGCACATGTGGATAACATCACCACTGCTTAAAACAGTGAAGGAAAACATCGTGAGGAAACCGGCATGTCCAAGAATCAAAAGTTCAGCGACATGTGACATCTGCCAACCTGCACTTGGCCAGCGTGGTGGATTATGGCCTGAACCCTCATAAGAGGCCTGTGTCCGAGCAGTGGGAACTTGTATGGGCTTATGATGATGATGATGATGATGATGGAGTTAAAGCCGAAATAACTCAATTTTTCCACTTAAATAATAATGCAAGTACCTCTAATGCAAACTACTTGGAAAAGTAATGTTATTTTTAAGCGAGGTTACCAAAAACGAAGGAGTTTTTAATGTTTCGACTGACGTTTATTATTTTTGGTTCTGTTTCACGATAACTCCGTGTATTTTTAAGCGATTGACGCGACTATTTTTGTGCCTTAAAGAAAACTATTGTCATTTGGTCTCATTTTAGAATGTGATACTTACCCCAGGAACAATAATATACAAATTTTTGATACATTTTTAATGAAAGAGCAAGTTTCTTGTCGAGTCTTGTTATATAATGGAAATAACGATTCAAAAGCTATTCTTTGAAAAGTTAAATTTTCACTAGAATAACTCAGAGATTTTCTCTAAAACACGCTATAATATTGCAATGAATGTTTAATTGCTGCACCAAACGTGGCTAAAAATATCCTCGTAGCCATAAATATTACTCTAAATTACTGTGGAACGTAAGAAATTGTAAAAAAAGACCTCCGCACGTTATAAAGGGAAACACGAATTTTAAATTACGAATTGAGAGTCAGTCAAGTGCAAAAATGAAACGAATGTTTAAAATTCTCTATAGCGAGACTTTCATGTATAACAGAATATGGCGGAATGCATCAATGTATTTCGTACGAAAATCCGAAGTGCCAGTCGATATGCCAATGATATTGTACTTTTATTACATTCCATTTCAGAACATTGTATGCTCACTCGATACGACTCATATTCTTCGTGTTACAGTTGACAATACAAAAGACATTGTCCAAGTCTGTATGTCAAACAGTTTACAATGAAATGAGCAACTATTCATACTCTGATATCACAGTGTAAAGAGAATTATGCAGTAGTACATGGCCTTTGATCTCGTAGTAGTTACGCTAATTTGACAATGTAAATTATATATTCTAGAATTTTTAAATAAGTGCTAGAACATACCTAATTAGTTAACGTGTTGATAGTGGATTTTTTCCCAAACTATGGTTCTATTGATAGTTCAAAAGACAGTGCAAATGTCGTAGCAAATGACAAAGCAATATTGCGATTGTTACAACTCAATAAAAAGTTGTGAATTTAGTTTAACTTCGATTTCCAGACTATATGACATATTAAACATTTTAAGTTAAATCTTATTTTATAACTTATTTCCGCCATAATAATGTTTGCTAAATACAACACTTTACTTCCTGGTATTCATTCACAATTAATTCTCAATATTAATTCATTGTAAAATATATTTTAATGTTTAAATATAAACAAGCAAAAAGTACAAATCTAAAATTTAGATACTGAATGTCCTGGCCTACAACTTTGCCGATACTGTTTAATATTCGTTTGCACTGACGCCGAACTATTCAGTTTATGATGACTTTGTGATATGAATCTGAAGTTTCCTAAACGATAATTATTGTTATTTTATCTTTATTCATGTGAAAGAATGCTTTTCTTGTATGATATTAATTATAGTACTAAGTATATCTTGAAACAGTATTTTTTATTTACAGTTTATCAATTTTTTCGTTAGTGCTTTAACCCATGTTTGACATAAAGAGATTTACAAGTGAAATTTATTTATACAACGAAATTATGAGTAAAATTTTTGAATAATCCTTATATATATACCAAATTCCTCCAATCCATTCTGTTTTAATAACTGTAACATTCAAGCATATTTCCAAACTTATTAATTGATACGATTAAACTTCAGCTATTCGGTTATTTATAGCGAGCCGCTCACCCTACCTATGTGCTACTTACGCGCTAGGTGAATTTCAAAAAAGTATATACCAGCACTATGTCTATTTTAGGCTCCATTCTTTTAATAATTTTCAGTTCAAAGTATAGAAAATATTCCAAATAACAAGGGCATTCTAAACCTCCTGTTATATATAGCGCACGCCCCGAATACCTGTGGATCGCTTTGTAATGGTTTTACCCTCAAATACAGGCGTCCTTGAGGACACAACCCTCCGTTCGGTGACCTTGCAATCGTCGCGCTCTCAATTATTCGAAATTTAAATTTACAACAATTCTATTCCCAAAAGCAATTACAAACGGCGCGAGCTCACAGGCCGCTTCTAAATATAAATCAATTTATGTTAAAGTTCCGTGACCCAATATTTAAAAATAGAACGTAGGTAGGATAGGTGATCTTGTTAATTTGAATCTACATCCATCCTCATTATAGCCTTCATAGGAAAATTAATGCGGCAACGGGAAATAGAATCCCAATAATATGTGGTATGGTATCAATACATATTTATTCAGATTCAGAAGTTATGCCAAGTGATGCATCTGTACTCTAAAACAGAATAGTCTACATACACACATTAGAAAACTTTGTAATTCCTTATTTAATTTGAGCTTTTAGTTGCAAGCACAGACTATATTTATAGACACCACAAACGCGTGTAGCGTGCCCTCGCGGCGGTTTTAAACATTTTTAATATCCCGCCTCACGCTGACAAAATTAAAGTCACGTCGCACCAGGAAATAATACGCTTTTATGTTCATTATAATACTCTAAGCGATCAATAATTTATGAGATGATAAATGGTTCTTGAGTTCACCTTGCATGGGTAAAAAGCTTTTAAGATTATAAGGCAAGTTATATTTTGCATCAATTACTACCTACCTACTACAAGGACCTCGTGAATTTCGATCAGAAGTAGGTCATGGTTGTCATGTAGTTTTCTGCAAAGCGCAGGCTAATTTTATATCGTTTCGCACTGATAATTGCGCATAGCGAAATGTCTTTTCTATTGTCATGGGCAACTTGAGGACAATTAATTAATTATTATCTTCGACTTAACTAGGTTAGGGCGCTTCAAGTCCTCTATTAGATATTCAATGCTTCACTAAGCTGATTCGTTTTGAAGGACTAGAGAAAAGATAATGTATTTATTGTCTTTAAGCGAAAAGATATTGGGCCTTTGTTAAACGTAACAGATGCCTGCATACGTAACAGGCCTTTTTGTTGAAAGCAACAATATTGATAACGACCAATAATAAAACAAGGGGAAAAAATTATCATGAAACAAAATTTATTGAAAACCTTATTTAAACAGGTATTTATTCATACAGATTGCGTGGAATATAAAGCATTGCCAGTAAAAAGGATTAGGTTAGATCGTCGAAAGGTGACATAAAACTAAAGTAAACCTTATTTGGGTCGGCGTCAAGCCTGAGGTGAGTTGTCGAGCACTGATTTGAAATACTGAATACATGAGCGAAAGTGAAAGGATTCTAAGGAAACTGCGAGTGGTCTCGATTCTCAGTAACATATCACGATATAGCCCTTGAATGTGTAACAAACTCGCTGTAAACATCACGAATTGCGCTAAACTTGTTTATTGTTGGTACGTGTGTTTACTGTTAATGGTTAGATTGCTTTAGCTTTTCGGCGCGAATTAAACATAATGTTATTGTTGGAAAAAAGAACGAAACTAATTGATCTTTTAAAAATTCTACGTTCTATATTTGAAATGGAATTGTTAACCATAAATTAGAAAACAAAAACACGTTATTGGCGTTCTTTATTCATTACCTTCCTATAACCACACGATTACATCAAATTCTTTAAGCAAATACCCATCAAGTCTAAACATTTACATACGTACACTCGACGCACAAACACAAATTTTACAATTACTTACTCCATCGGACAGCGATGGACGAATGAGCATAATCAAACACGAAAATTTCAGTCGAAATAGGAACAAAACAGCGCTTGAAATCTTCTATACAACAGGCGAACACAGGATTTAATCATGATTACGTTTCCACAAAGAGGACAAAGGACCAGACCGCGTACACAAATAATAATTGCAGCGTATAAATGTGGCCCGTGGATTCAGCCAAATGCAATGATTGCAAGCGTTCAGCGGTCGGCTGGTGTGTCCACACTGGACTAGTGGTGTTACGCCATTTTTGATAGCACATACTGGCATATACGCAGTGCCAAGATGGATGTTTGTGCACGCTTCATACGTTAATAATGGTCACCCAAACGAAATCTCTGAAGAAAATCAGCGGTGTATAATGCATCTGCCCCCATAACAAGCTGTCATGGCCACATAGGACTTCTATCATATTATATTCTCGTTGATTTACATATGAACCGTCAGTCAGACCCGTGTGGACGTACCACATCGATCATGAAGCGACAAATTGTACGGTTAACTGTATTCCAATAATTTGTGCTAACGCATCAGTCTATATTGCAGTGAATAATGAATGATGTGCTTAATTCTGCCGTTTATACAGCTTGTATGAGCGTTTTACTTGTAATTGAGTGTGCTTTATAAGTTGCAATGAGGCACTCTCGTCATTTCGCATTTAACCAAATATTAATTCGTTCTTTCATTCTTAATAAGCAACGTAATATTTCGCAAGTGCGAGCCGAACTCGAGTTCCGTACAAATGAGATAAAGAGCAATTACACAAAATGGTCACCCATCCAATTCATATCCGGTCCAACCATTGCTTAGCCTGTTATTATTGAATTAATAGCGGAAACAAAAATACATCATCTCTGAAATATTCAACTAACTATCACGGTTCATAAGATACAGCCTGGTAACAGATGGACAGACAGATAGCGTCGTAATATTCTGATTTTAGGAGTCTGTTCCGTTTTACCATTAGGATATGGAACCTCAAAAACAGTTAAATAATACGTTTGTTATATGGAACCTGTCTAGATGTGTATTTTACTCTTCACTAGACGCTCGTCCCGGCTCCGCCCGGATATCAAGATACATTTTTTTTATCGCAAGGGAGCATCCCTTGGGATATAAAAATGTACCTTAATCGGGATATAAAGTATCCTATCGCCCAAGTCAGCTCAAGCCTGTATGTATACCAAATTTCATCAAAATACGTTAAGTAGTTTCAGCATGATTGACGGACAAACATCCAAACAAACTTTCATATTTATAATACTAATATGATAGTGTGATTAGTATCTATTATTATAACGGCTACAGAAATAAATGTTGTATAAATTTCAACTGTCTAGCAAACACGGTTCATGAGAAGCGGCCTGGTGACAAACAGACGGACAAACGGACAGCGGATTCTAAGTAATAGGATTCCGTTTGAGTACCTACGGAACCCTAAAAAGACCTGTAGTGAAAGTCCACAGTATTAGTATGATTTTTAAAAGCTATGGTAAAATGAACATTATTTATATTGTATTTAGAGTGCAATTTCTACTATATAACATACAGATACACAGTAACTGGCAAGATAGAAGACCACAGAGTAGCAAATAGTTATACAATACGCCGTTCTGCTAATAACATGGAGATATTTTAACTTTCTACTGAAACATTTCTCAACTGTAATAGAACAATTCAAAAGCGCTATTAAGAATCTAATTTAAAATTAAAGTTTCTTTGGAAGCTCTTTTAAATACGCATAGAATATAAAATTTGTTTGAGAAAACAATTTATACAGAATAGAGCTGGCAATACTATATTCTCATATATCTTGGAAATAAATAGGATATAACCACTTCAAGAAAATTTAACCCGTTTTTATTCGTCTGTATGTTTGTATGCTTGCATATAACCAACTCCGTGAGACTCGATTTTAAACCTCTTGAAAGGGACGGATTTAATTCAAACTTTGTACACTTATCAAGGTTCGGTGACAGAACAATATTATTGTTATTAATTTAATTCGTTTATCTGATTATCCTAATAAGGATCACCAGGATTAAATAATTTCCTATACTCTAAAGTAGTAGATAAATCAAAAAATGTTGTGGTCAAATCAATAATTGGGCGTGGTTTTTCGTTTTTTATAACTAGATTTATTAAAAAAAAAGTTATTGTATACAATATGCGTATCACACGAATATTATAGATGTGAAATTTTGTTTGTTTGGATGTTTGTCCGTCAATCTCACTGAAACTACTGAACGGATTTTGAAAAAATTTATATACAGGCAGGGTATGAGCTGACTTGGGTGATAGTATACTTTTCTCCGGATTAAATGCTCCGTTGGAATGAAACAGGAATTTTTACCTAGGCGGAGCCGGGACGAGCATCTAGTTTTACTATAAAAGTTTAATTCTTTATCGTAAACACAATTAAATATAAAGTACCTGGATGACCGAGTTGACTTCGTTACTTAACAACGCCATCTGCTGTAACTTTAATTATTCGTCAAAAAATAGTATTATTATTCGCCAATAGATGTCAGGAAGAGTCATAATAAATAGGGACTACTCAAACGCTATTGTTAAAAAAGTAAGTTTAAGTCGATAAAACACGAACATGACATTTTCTAAAAAAGATTCCTAGCTAGATCGACTGTCGATAACAATGGATCAGATTTAATGTAACTTATATGCGTTATAATTTTATTTGCACCGAGATAAATTGATATCACGGTAGGAGTGTTACTTGATATGTAATTTATTACTTGTATTAATGTTCTTCGGACATCAATTTCAAACGTATATATAATGAATTTTATTCAATTTAACCACCTGGTACTCACACACACATAATAAAGAAATTACATAGCTACACTCACAGTAACAAATACACCATGGAGGGGTTCAATGAACTTATAAATGAAAATGATTTATTGCTTTCCGAAAATATAGAAAATAACAGCAAATAAAAAACTCAAGACAAACAGCAAGAGGCGGCCTTAATGCTAGGTAGCGATCTCTACCAGGCAACCCTAAGAGGTTGAATTAGTGCGCAAGCAAAAACAAGTAGAAAAAAATTGCAATTCCTTTTTCAAATGACTTAAAAAAATATAGATAACGAATATCGTAAATAATTCAAATATAGAGTATACCATTTTATTACAAATTCGACCCCTCAGAACGAAAAATCACAAGCTCAATTATTTAAAGAGCCTATTTTATGCCTTATGTAACTTCCATAGACAATTTTGATTAAATCTTGTGCATATATAGTTTGAGATCTAAGAAAGGACACAGAATAGATTTTATTCCGGAAACTTCACGGGAATTACTGCTACGCGAATAAAACCCCGGGACTATTTATCTTCTCTCTAGCCACTCGAGCGTAGCCGCGGCCCGAAAGCAAGTAAATTATATACAAGGAAGAAAATTCCCTATCCGACAGAGAAAGATTCCAATCAATGAAAAACCACGGAGCTAAATATGTACTAGCATAAAAGATAACAAATAAAGATGCGCTTAGAATTCAAAAACTACCGTCGTTATGGTAACTGTAGTGATAAAGAAAAATACTAAACCTCTCCTTAAAACTCAATTGTTAATCCTCGACCTAAGGTTGCCTGGAAGAGATCGCTGTTTTAGCCATGCCGCCTTATTGATCGTAAGTGCGTTAAGTGTTTGTGTCCTTTTTTATTTAGTATTGGTCCAAATAAATTAGTTATTAATTCATTCATTAAACCGATTGAATTATAATTTCGGACTCGAGAAAGTGCATATATTTCAGCTTTATATTATTACTATAGAAGTACCAATACCAATAATTACAATATTAAATAAGAAAATAATAAAAAATTTACTCGAGACAAATTAAATGTTTCTAAAAAACATAACTCGTTTTAATAACGCGTATGATAAAAATTTGATTAGTGCATCTCATATTTTGTCTTCTTTTATTTTATGCAAAAATAATGTTTCATTTTTATTTGTACTGCAATCGTTTTAGAGAAACAAATAAAATGCTATGTCATTGTAAATAATAAAAATGTTTTTTTTACATTCCATTAATTATATTTTTTAATTAAAATATTTTCAATTTACAATTAAAACCTCACAAATTTATTATGAGTCGAGTTCAAATAAAAACTTATTTCTAAATATGTTCTCACTAAATTGTATAAAACGTCACATAAGTTTTAAACGTTTTGTATTAATTGATATTGTTTAAAGTCACATTATTATAATTGTCTGATTTAATTAACGCTTCCAAAAATCTAATTAATTTTATCAGCTAAATATTAATTAATTTTCATATGATTTTAAGCTAACACTAAGCGTGGTCTTGTTTACTTGCGTTATTTTGTTCCTAATTTTCAACAAGCGCTACAGTTTAAAATAAATAAAAAAATATTTAGAATACAATATTAAACACCACATTCACATACAACAATCGCATTTTTAATTTTATACATAATACATTTGAATCGTTTAATTGTTAACTGTGTCACGGAAAAAAATTAACGCTCATAGCATTTAATTAAACAATAAATCGCTATAAATTTTCTTTATTATCCTAACCAACATACGTAGGTATTGTTTCAGCAAATGAAGGTTAATATTGACTCAAGCCCCGAAATATTCTGAACCACGCACAACGGGCATAATCTCAACGTAAACACCCGAATTGGTGACCTTAAACATTAGAAAAAAATACGGTGGAGAAACTAATAGACGTGTATTAAAACCTACTTGGTTTGTTCATTTTTAATCTATGGTATTTTTAAATTTGGAAGTTATTTAAGTTTGTACGTACCGGGCTCGTGCTTACGAACGAAGGTTTGCGCGGGAGGCATGAGTAGTAGTACTTGGCGTGTTTCACACACCGGTTGCGCGCGGTAACTGTCAAACGTTTTCGGCGGGATCTCGACTCTCGAGATACGGCCAGTGATGTTCTACGATAGATTAGTGACTTCTGACCTATGTTATCGATAAATGTCACCCGTGAGCGAAGTTAATTTGTATTACATTATTATGCATTACGATTACAAAAGTGCCTACTGTCTGCTAATTGTGATATAATAATATTTAATTGTACAATTTATATCTAAGTGAAAATTATATCGATTTAAGGGTTTTTGTTAAAATTTAAACACTCATTTGTTTTAGAGATTCGGAACAAAAACAGTTATTTGCCGATCAGCAGAAATATTAAGAAAGCCGCGCGCTCCAACTTTTCAATGCGAATTTATTTTGTTAATTGGCTTAGCGGAATTCCATTACGCCATTTAATTTCAAGGGTCCAATTTCCCGGGCGAGAAATATCGTAATGTCTCATCCCTACGCAGTGCGCATGCGTAGAAGCGCCCTAAACATTTGCTGGGTAGACTTAGCCCGCTGATTGATTCACGAAGTTGTGCGCAGGTTAACTCTCCAGGCACGTGCCTTCACCAACCTCAAAGGACTCTCACGTCCTTCCCTTCACTGCCTAAAGTCGATCTCATAAGGGAAGCGTCTCAAAAAACAGGGGTCGAAACAACCTGGTTGGTCTTATCTGGGCACTTAGCGATCGTGTCATTTGTTTTGCAAGAGTACCTATATAGGTACGCGCTCAAGTTTGTTGCTTCGAGTGAACGCGCGATCTCTAACTGTTCTTTTGTATATATTAATTATTTATCTTCTTGATCAAAAGCAAATTATTTGATTCTACCTTCTAATTTCTTTCAGTACCACTGAATTTTTTAACGTTACCTTAATAAGTTTAGCCGAAAGTGGTCTTGAAGTATCAATCAGAATCAGAGAACACTTTTTGTTTGTTTAGTTAATTTTATTTAGCCAACTTTAGGTGTCCAATTATTAAATTGTGAAGATTTAGGCAAAATAGATACTGACTATGAATTTAAAATTAAATTAAAGGACGGTAAGAATGGCGGTGCACAGCTAGTGAACTATTTATTTACAATGTATTGATTAAGCTATAAGGTTACAAAATTATTAAGGGCTCCCAATCAGTCTAGATAAAAACACATCGTATCATTGCTACAATTTACCTATTATTTTTAAGCCAACTAACTATCTTCATACACTTAATGAAACCATGAAATCGCTCCGTTGCGACAAGATACACAAACGTGCAATTCGCAATTACAATTTTATGTTAAGGACTAGTCAAGAAGCAGATATATTTCGCTTTTCCTAGATATATAAGAGAGATTTATCCATGGAAATAAAAGATTATGACAATTGTAATAAAAATATTATTCGTGTTCTATCAAAAGTATGTTCGTAGAACTGAGATTATAGCAATAGGCCTCTGCCCTAGACCCGAAAAGTGGTTTGTTGTTGTAAAGTCAGAAATCTATGTGTGCATTTTGTTCCGCCTTTAGAAGTTTCAGTCGTTATGCTAAATTCATAGTCAATTTAAATGTATTTCAACAATTCCCTGTTATATTGTAGATAGCAGCAATAAAATCGCATAATATTCAGTTGATCATCATATTTGGTCATTTCATTTACGTTCGCAAACAAATGTATATTATATGGTTTCATTTTAAAAAATATTTATGGTCATATCGTATCGCTTATTTCAAAATTAAACTATTTATAAACGTACTTATACATACATATCACATACATGTAATATAGACAAAAGACTGTTCAACAATGTAATCAACAATAACTTGTGACAACAAAGGAATATTGACCCCAATTTTACCATTCGACCTTCGAACTGACACCCTTTTATACATGACACAACCAACCATTAAGCCAGCGGGTCGTAAAACAAAACAACCACTCAAATGTATAAATTATTTATTAACGATTAGCCGAATAAATGTGACCCACATGTGTGTCAAAGTTCACAGGCTCTCAGTACTTACTAACCATTCAAGGGAAATCTCATTAAGTAATCAAGCATAGATTTTGGCGCCTAACCAAGACCGTGTGATGTGAATGTGTGTGTGATTACATCACTAATGACGTTATTTAGGCCAAGACTATGGCTTCTATTCGCTTTTTCCCGTCTAAGATAGGCTATTAATTAAGTAAAGTTTGATTAAAAGTATTAATTTTTAACAATTACGATTCGTTTTTTCTTCCTGATTGCTTTAATGCCAGTATCTATAATATCGTAATAACTATATTAAATTAACAAGTTTTAGAAATATCGATATAATTCGATGCTATGTAAAAATTTACGTTTAATCTTAGGTCATTGGAAGGATTGACCCTCGTTGAAAATTTAACACAAAAATACTAAGAAACATAAGACTGTCCAATTAAATTGAATTGATAAGTGAAATCTTTTAAATAAGTCCATCTACGCCCAAATACTTCGTTTCTTTAATCAATACATCATTTTACCATTTTGATGATCACATTATACAATAAATTATTAATTTTAATTACAAAGCAATAGCATAGGTAACATTCCCACCACCTTTCGAGATATTTACAGAATATAAAGGTACATTTGAATAAAATCTTGTACACAATAAACATTCTCATCTATGTATTCATGTGCCACTCTATTTGATGGAATTGACAAGAAATACGATTTGAGTCGAAAGGTATGGATTGATCTAAATCTATTCACGCGTTAAAAGATAAGGTAGGAATATTATGTAGTTATATCTATATAATAATAGATTAATAGTTTTTTTTGTATGGTCTTTTTATGAAAACGCGTGGTACATTTGTATAGGTAATATCTGGCAGCGTGTTGCCTACGTGAATAGTGGGGATATAAAAAGGATTGACGACAGGAACATGGGAGTAGGCTGGGAGGGGTGAATAACAAATAAGAAATATTAAATTTCATAGTTATAAAATCAATAATAAAAATTAATTTCATATTAGGATATTTACCGGCTTCTGTGTTTGACAATACTATAGTATTCTATACTAGTAGTATAGTAGTACAATACTACTAGTAGTAGTAGTAAATATTCACACCTCATTGTATTGGAAATTTATTTTTTGTTAACAGCTGAATTTTATTGACAAAGCCATATTTTATCTTGTCATTCTTCACTTATTGTTTTTCCTGTTTTTACCCGGAATAGTTGAAATTTATCATCCAATAATATAATTTATTAATGAAGACTTATTCGAAAATAAATTAAAAAATATGTTGACAATCAAGCAGCAAAAGCAAATTGTATAATCCAGAAATAACCGAAGCACCATGAAATCATAACAAAAGCAAGTAAAGAACTTAAAGCCAATTCAGCAGATTTATTTTCCTGGAATACAATTCGATTTCTCATTTGATATAATTTATATCTTGTTTCTCCTGATATTTAAGGAAATGTACGTGTGAAATAATTTGAGTGTTCAATAGCCTTCGTTGTCAATGAGGCATCAAGTAATCAAACATATTTAATGTATTTTTAGCAACGAACTGCGAACCGATTTTACGAGAACATCTATTTACCCTACCAAGTGTTCACACTTCTTTTTCCTATATATAAATAGAGTCTGGCCATAAACACCGTTTTAGCTAAAGGTAAAACAAACTATTATATTTGAATTTTGGACACTGTCCTTATAATGTGAATTTTGTTTTCATTTCCGAACCAATTAGTATTAAATATCGGTTTGTGATATTAAAATATGGAGTTTAAAAAGGGAAAACGTGTGAAAGCGGTACAAAGAGTATCTAAGGAGCCAAATACAATTTTACAAAATTTCCATCCGTTTGTTATTAGTACTACTACCCCCTGTGGTACAGTGGTTAACACTTGAGTGTAGAACCAAGAGGCCCTGGGTTCGACTCCCAATGGAATCTAAAAAACTTTTTTTTTTATTGAGCAATCAACTTTTAACTGTGAAGGAAAACTTGTATAGAGGCCCCTGGCCCCAGAAACCTTGTCGACTTATAGGTGTTTGTCAGAAATTTCCACCTCCACCTCACCTCCTCGACTAAAATACTGATCACCACTTGGCCGTAAAGAACTTAATGCCTTTGCCCCATACTGCACGTGAATTCAGCTATGTCGAAGTCGAATGTGTATGTACCAGGCAATTGATAGGCTACCAGTACCATGAAACCTTCTCTGTTTGTGACAGATCTGCTCGCCTACGTAGCACGCGTACGAAAAATATCAATCGAATCGATCAAAGCAGTGAAGGAAACAATTCAAAGAAATCTGTCCGATAGCAAAATGTTTTATCTTGAGAAATGAGCGGAAAATTAATATAGCAGCCTTTGAAATGATAACTTAGAAATTGTCTCGACGAGTCATATCTGATAATTTAAAAATAAATAGGGTGGTAAAATCATAAGGACTTAGTGGCGCGCAAAGCCGGTTCCGCCCGTGATACATACTTAGACTATATCACTAATGGAAGTCGCAGCTTTTTAATGGTGAAAGAATACTTGAAATCGGTCCAGTGGTTTTTGCCTGAGAACATTACAAACATACAAAAATACAAAAATTTCCTCTTTATTCGTATTCAATTCAATCAATTAATACATACATATTTACATCAAACCTGAATTTTGGAATGAAGAACCACTTAGAATGATAAACAAAAGGGTAAAATATTATATAAATCTTTCGGTTTTGATGATTAAAGTTTCTACAATACGAACGGAAAACGGAACTTTAACGTGGAATTTCTATAGAAAAACGATAAACATGCTAAAACAAATACATAAAATCGGAATTAATGATATTTAATTAAGACAATGTTAACTTTTACCTCCTTTCCCAATTTGCTGAATATGAACCACAAGTTCATGTCTTGCCGTTCAGTAACACACAGGCACACAAGAAATGTTATTGAAGTTTTGGGTAAGAAAGGGTTGGCAAAGAACCTTACAAATTTTTCTTTTGTACTAAAGTCTTATCCAATCTTTATAATGCACTAGCTGTAACCCGCCGCATCACGTAGTACCAGTTAGCTATCCAGACTATAATCTATATATGTACCAAATTTTATACAGATACAAGACTCCATTTTCGCGTGAAAGAGTAACAAATATCCATGCATACTTTCGTGTTTGTATTTTTAGGATTAATAGACTTGCAGTCTTACAAAACAATATGCACCTCATTTGATTTCCTATATATGGACGATTCCACAACATGAGATCAAGAGACTAAGAATTGGGCCAGCTCGCACCGGGGGAGTACCACATCCCCACAGAAGACCGGCGTGAAATAGCAATCTGTTGTGTTTCGTTGCAAATCCTTTCTTAATCCCTTCCCAATTTTAAGTCAGATTGTAGAGACGTAAGGTCTGCGATGGACCTTACGACTCTCCAAATGTTCATGGGCAGTGGTAGCGCTTACCATTAGGCGTCCCACCAGCTCCATTGCTGACTGTAACATAAAAAAGAGACAAATTAACCTGAGTACCATATCTTTACAAAAAGTTTAAATGCGAGTTCTGAAGCCAACTTAAAACTACGTTTATAACGCAGCTTAACGAGATAATATGTTTTAAAAGTAGCAAGTTGTTCCGCTGCGATAGTACGTACTTACCTTAATAAATGGTTAACATTGTTTCGAAACTAGAGCTGGTGATACACGATGCGGATGATTGTGTAATTAGCATGATATAAGGCATGATGGGAGTAGCTTGTACAGCACCTGAGCGTTAAATCGTATAACTTGACAGCCTTTATAATTTGTCATCGCTGGAGTGGTTCCGAAATCTTTATTCATAACTTCCCGTTTTAGCTTCTAGAGACACTGAAATATAGCAAGGAGTAAGCAACTTATCTTATAGACAATTAATTATAACAATTAGCAAGCGCACCATCTTGTCCACGATGGGCACAACCCTCGTAGACTGGTGACGTCACATTGTCTCGAAATCTTTGCCGGGGCTTAATCAATTTTATTTGATTATCTCCTTTGTAGGGCTCCCGTCACCGTCTGCTTTAAGTCGGTCATAGAAACATAAATTTAACCCAGGAATTATCTAGTATCAGCCAGTTAAATAACTTACGTCATTAATTCCCGCTTTTACTCTTTTTATTATAATAGGGTAGTTAAAATGTTCCACAAAACAAAAAATAGTATTTCTCGGGACGCCCAACAGTAGTAATAGATAACTTAAACTTAATACGGTTAGCGCTGGGTTTAGAGTAAGCCTGCCCACCGCTGTCTTATGTGTGAGAGAAAGGGAAGCCATACAGACTGGCACAGTAAAGCGTTACGTAACAAACCGGTTTATCTTCCCATAAGACTTGATCACCAAGACAAAAACCCCTTTCTCCTCCGCAAATGTATTCCCGATGATAGAAACAAATGAAAGACTAGGAAGGGTCAGGAAAAGTCTACGGGCGAGCTCGCCCGATTCTTGCCACAGCTTGCTTGACTCCCACATTTAACGAGGGAAAACGCGTTTTAACAAAAATCAAAATTTATCTGTAACATAGGTATCGTTATTCTTGTTTTACGGTCCAGTTACAGATTTTTTCACTCCATTAATTTTTAACAGTCGGGTTTTTTTTGTCATTATTATCTAGCAAATAGCTATAGTTTTAAAAATATAAGATTTCGACTAAAATAAACTTGATGCTAACAAATTAATCCAAATTCAAACAATAACCAGAACGATTGTATTTATTAATTATTATTGGCGTTGAATAGGAATACTAATTAATCGCTATACCGGTATCGGTTTCCACTTTAAATAGAAACATCACAGATTGTCACTGAAAATCAGAAACCTGGCTTTAATGTTTATGTTAAATATCCAAGAATTTTAAAATACATTGCTCAGTGTATAGGACGATAGAGACATTGCCTAAGAGATGTTTACTATATACGCAGCGATGTACGTGAGCAGTGCGATATTTTCGTAGACAATTTCCAGTGATAGAAGCCTCAGCTGTGGTTATCCAATGTTTATAGAACGTGACACACAGTTCCTTGCGCTCGGCTTTTAATTGAGTTTCTTATATAAAACTTTTTAATGTCGAAAGGAGGCTACTTTGAGCGAATAATATTTATTTTCTTAATAACTTATCTTGTCTCAATATGGATCTAAGTTTAGAAAAAGAAAAGCAATTTTTAAACTTTTAAACGACGTCCTCAATATTTTAAATCAGATAATGTCCTATGTTTTCTGTTTAACAAAAGCACCATGGCTGGAAAAAAAGGAAAAGGATCAATAGCTTTCTAAATTATAATCGTGATTTAATTATATTTGGTTGTTTCGTTCTATTATATTAAATTTACATATTAGATTGATTTATATATCAGTCATAACAAATGCAAATGATTTATAAAGCACAGTCTTTTTGTAAAAAATTTATGCGGTGAATTAACTATTATAAATTTAAAAGTACAGTACAAAAAAGTGAGATGTTTGCTATTAAACATTATTTACTTATCATTTATTAAATGAACATTCCATGATATTTCTAAATCTATACACTTTCATATATATCACCCGTTAATCCATTATATGTATCTAAGTTTGCAATAAGGCTGGAGAAATAAATGTACGGACCGCTCACGAAAAGCGGTAATAAGAAATATTACACACACGAAGTATTGTTTAATATCAACACAAGCTGAGACGTGGTTCATGAAATGAAAGAAAATAGCATTAGATGGTTATCCGCGCCAATAATTTTGGCGTAATGGCTCGTTGCGCTCTCTCGTTCGTTTATCGTGCTATCTTTGTTAGCCTTAGCAGTCTTTAGTCTGAGTCTAGATTGTCAGATGTGGTATTAGTTGCACACGAATAAATCGTATTAGTTTCATACGGTTTTTTTTAATTGAAACGTACTTACCGCAAAAAGAAATAAAAAATAAATCATAAAATGTCACAAGCTAAAAGTGCAACAAAAATATTCAAGAATAAAAGAACGATTTATTCCAACTAAAAGAGTAATCATTAAAAATACAACAGTTACAATTTATACATCTACTTTCAGTTTTACCTCAGTTATAGCACTAAATCACATCTAACATAATACAATTTATTATACACCAAATTCACCAAACTCAGAATAATCCCAGCACTTGAACATTGATTACAATATCTCAGACTGGCAGGGATATATACACACAGATTAAAAATGGCCATCCATTCTTAGTTAACTGTTTTAAAACAGAACATACCTATAAACAACACAATAGTCATAAAACAGAAAATCACTTTTGATTCCTTCCTTTATTAGCGCGAGCTATACAAACTAGTCGTTTTCACATTTGCTGGACAAAATATAAAAATAAACGGACGTATTAGTGCTAATGGTATAGAAATTACACAGTGGTTCAACGGAATAGGATTTCACATATAGGGAGGTGAGAAATACGCTAGTTGCTTATCCTCTCTATTAGGGCCGCGTAAGCATTAATATCCATTATTTTTACAAAAATTAATCAGAACTACAGCGTCAGTTATTAAACTTAACGTGATTAACAAGAGTTCCCGAGAAAAGTCAGTCGACTTATATTTGAAACAATCGATAAATATTTTTTTTGACGACCAGTGTATTTAAATAAATATCGCAAAATGTGTTGCTAAGAGTAAAACTCGAACGGCTCGACCAATTCGCCAAATCTTTTAATTTCTATCAATCGTTTTGTTTAATTAAATGTTTAGTATATGTTATAATACTATGCAAGTGGAGACGAAAATGCAAACATAAATGAAACTGCGTATTAAAAATGAAGTTCCTAGTCTACACACCAGATTCTTAAATAATACTAATATTATAAATGCGAAAGTTTGTAAGGATGTGTGTGTGTGATGTTACTCTTTCATGCAAAAACTACTGAACCGATTGCAATGAAATTTGGTACGAAGATAGCTGGACATCTGAAATAACATATAGGCAAGGCTTTTTATCCCGATATTCCTACGGGATACGGACTTACGCAAGCGAAACCCCGGGCGTAGCTAGTTAACAATATTGAATAGTTTAGCCCAAAAACACTAGCTACTGCTGAATATTATTTTTTATTAAAGAATACTTTGTAAATAAAACTTATCTCTTTCCTAATATTTACACCGTAACGAACATTATTCGATAACTGCTCTCTTGAATATGTTTATTTTATAATAATGTTTATTTTTTCTACGGGTTGCCACTCTGTGAAGTGCATTATAATACGTTTATTCAAATAATACAACAGAGCTCTATGTTCGCCTGATGGTAAGCAATTACCACCACCCATGAACATTGGCACAGGTAATGCCTCTGCGAGTGCGCTGCCCCCTTTAAGGGGAAGGGAATAAGGAAAGAATTGATGGTTAGAACGGACTGGAAAGTGTGAGGAAAAGGAAATAGGCCCGCGGCTCCCCCACTCACCGTATGAAACACAGTAGCATACTACTATTTCAAGCCGGTATGCTTTGGGGGTGTGATAATGCGCCGGCACGAGCTGGGCTATTGTGTCGAAGTGCGCTGGATTTTAAATCCCTTCAAATTCATAATTTGAACCGTATCTAGAACAAGAAAGCTGAACTATGTTGTTGGCAAGCTTCTGACTCTCAAACTATATTGGAGATTTATTGCTAGCTCGCGTGTCTAGGCAGAGCTAACCTGTATGAGATAAATATTGCTTTCGGGACATATGACACGAATTATACGCATCTGCGACAATTTTTTTATATAATAAACATATTTTTTTATGCTAATTGTTAGATTTATTGTTACTAACTAATAAATAAACGTAGATTTTATATGCACATAATATTACTCGTATTGTAAAAGAGCTCAGAGCTGCCAGCCTTTGCTTAATGTCTAAAGGACAAATGTGGGGTATCAAGAGTTTATTTGTAGTATAGAAGGTCCGCAAAATGAAAATTTGCTAGGTTGGTACGACGGTCTGGATCTTCGGATCTTCTTGGATCTGCGGATATCAGATCCGAACAATAACCTTAAGTGGGCTAGCTTAACCCACTTAATTTAGGAATATATATAAATAAAACGTTATAGTTTATTAATACATATTACTAAATATAAAGAATTAAAACTGTTAATACAAAAAAGTGCTATATGAATAAAAATAACACCCTCTACAGATGAGTCATTCAAAATTTTTAGAAAATATTATGTTTTAAAATATGTAAAACATAATATACTTAATAACACCTACACCATTCTTCAACAATCTCTAACATTTCACGTTCCTGAAAATATTAATTCATATTATTAATAATAAAACCGTTTAAAGACCTTTCACGATAACCTCTCTTAGATTAAGCTCTTATATATATAAAATTCATTTCAATAACTATCAAACCTGATATTTTGTAAGTTTTGGAAATACTACCCTATTACCGGTCGTAAGGTTTTATTTTTGTTTGACACGTTGGTAGCTTGGGTTCAAATAAAATGAAGTGAACTGAGTGAGGAACTTGTATTGCATTGTGCCAAAAATAACTGTACCCAAGAATAATATATTTCACCTGTATCGACTCTGTTACACCGATATACCACGTAGTAACGTGGTATATCACTATCATAACTATTACAAAGTATAAAACAGTCGCTCGGTCAGTCCGTCTCTATATATGATTAGATCTATTAAACTTCGTAACGGACTTTGATGCGGATTTTTAATAGATAATGTGGTTCAAGGGGGATGGTTTGTTTGGGGATGGCTTATGATTAATGTACGCCGGAATTTTCTAACTAAAAATAGGAATTATCTTTGACTATCTCTTAATGATAACATAATATATCCATTTAGTTAAAAAAATTGACAATTATTAAGCGTTATTTGACATTCATAAATAATTATTGATATTTTTTTAAAAATGCTAGTTTGCTCAATGTCATGAAGATCGTTGTGACTCGAACCGACCACGCGGGCGCCCCGCGACTCGTTTCGACAAGGGGTGGATTTATTAGTTTGTGATTAATAACATTATGTTCTTATATATAACATCAATATTATTAGACATCCGACGAAGTGGGTACGGGTCAGACTATCCTATTAAAATTATAAATGAGAAACTTCTTATAAAAAAGAAAATATAGCTCTCTGCTCAGTAATATCTTTAAGGTAATACTAATGTACATCATGTTTTCTGGCAAATAAAAGTTTTATTTATCTATTATTTATTTAGTTTGTAAGGATGTGTTTGTTGCTCTTACACGCAAAAATTACTGAACCGATTACGATGAAATTGGGTACGTAGACAGCTGGAAAACGGGAATAACGTATAGGCATCTTTTTATACCGATATTCCAACGGGATATGGACTTACGCGGGTGAAACCGCGGGGCGCAGATAGTTACATATGATTTAAAGAGTTACGTAAAATTATAATGGCTCTGAAATGAGATTACGCGATTTATAAAAATGTATTACACCCTAACCACAATAATATTATAAATGTGAAAGTTTGTTTGCTTGAATGTTCATCAATCACGCTGAAACTGCTGAACGGATTTTGATGAAATTAGGTATACAGATAGATTATGAGCTGACTTGAGTAATGAAATACTTTTTATCCCCATGAAATGCTCCCTTAAGATAAAACAGGAATCTTGATATCCGAGCGGAGACGGGACGAGCGTCTAGTATCAAAAATATTATCATTGTTAAACTAATATGCAGCTCTAAGAGTAATTTGATAAAGAAATGAGAATGATCGCTTGTAAATTACAGTTTTTAAACGTACAAAAAACTGTTTACATCGTTTGTGATTTTATTTTTCTACTCACACTTACTTTCTTTTTTAATACACTATCAAATTAGCTAATGGTAGAGTCTATCATTTTATTATTATTCTAATGCAGTGGATGTTACAATTAAAGATATTATAAAATACTCATGTATTCTCTTAGTCCTCTTTAATCAGCATTATTAAGAGGCCACGTGATACGTTACTGAAATACCATGAAATTAGGCGCCACGTGAATGAACAAGCACTGAATAGAAGCGAAACACACATCGGTACAGAGCTATAGATGCCATATAGAATCTAGTCGCTAATGACGTGATAAATCCACAGCAGACACAATAGGTAATAGTACCTGGCGCCGATTCATAGTGCCATTAGCGCTGGAAGTAGATATTTCACACCGCATCCCCTGCGTATGCATATCTCTTAATGTTGCCTGTATATGGAGGAATGGTTGGATTTATTTCACGGTGAAAAATCCTAGCGGACATATTTGTGAAATATAATATATTATGCATTATAATCGTTTTATAAGTGAAACATCGATAAGAATCGATATAAACGTAGTAGAAAACACGTTAATAAACGATAATATGTTTAAATTTAGTTTAAATTAAATAAGTTGTTTTTTTTAAATTCAATCTTTAATATTGAAAAAGATTTATATAGGCAAAAATAAGGATTGTATAGCTATTCCAATAGTTCAATGAAATAGTTTGTGCATATGTTTGTATTTTTTGTTGCGAAATTAAGAACATGACTGAAACGTAATTGACAAAAAAAAATCGAAAAAATTTACTGTCAAACATGCATTTTCCTTTTGTCTTAGGCATCTCTGATTCTTTTCAACATAAACTGAGGATCCGGATATGATAAAATAAATCAAACTCCTCACGACATCTAAAATTTCTCTGTCTCCCGCAAAACCAATACACCTCATAAATTAGCTATACATTAATTTATGACTGCTAAAAGGTATATTCGGGGCGTAGGTACAATGGAGCTATATTCTTTCATCGCCTTGATAAATGTTGATAAATGAGCCGTCTTGCTGGTGTTTCCCTCTTTTTGTTCCGTAGCAATGTCTTCATATTTTAAAGGGAAAATGTGAGGTATGTGCAGTTAATCACGTTTCTGTACCTTTAGCAGCTTGAGAGTTATTCAGTATTACATGATTTTTGGGCATCTGCAAAATTTCAAATCTTTACATTCAATATTGAAGTTATTTTGAAGCGCAGCGTCGGTTTAGGGGACACTTCTTTCAATATACTGCTTGTTTCAATATTAATATTGTACTGGCTTTAATGTAAGAACTGAAAAAGAGTATTGTAGGGATGTGTTGAAGGTAGGAGTGTAGGAGTGTAGTGTAGGGATAGTAAAATTCTAAAATATGATATGATATGATTCAAATTTGTCATATAACTCTCTCAGGGTTATTTTAAAACGAGTCATTCCGTAGTGTAAATAGTCAGTTGTTTCCAATAGAGAACAGAAAATCAGATTTTCTTTTTTAATTATTTTACCACATTTTAAAATTGCTTTTACTTCACTCGCTGTACTTACAGAGGTACTCCAACGTCTGTCAATGGAGTAAGGTAGAATTATTATGTCTAGTCACAATATAAAACAAAGTATTTCAAATAATTCTAGTACCATCTTTAATCTATAATATGGGAATCCAGATTGAGAGATTTTTCAAACAATTTCAACAACTTTGTTTACATTAATGTAAAATTTCCATGATTAACGGAGTTTCTTGTCGGCTCTTCTTCATAGAAACTGCTTTCGGAACCGGCGCTAAGTATTAAATTATGTATTTGACAACTCAAAAGCGAAGCTTCTGACTGAAACAAATTGAATGAACAAATGTTTGAGTTTGAGTTTGAGATGGGGTGAAGAAAAATAAATACATTTAACAGAGCTATTGTAGATTCCTTTGAAATGTTAAAAGTCAAGAGAACGACGTCTATTTAGTTGGTCTAATTAACTAATAGTATAAGAATAGCCTGTTTAAAATTCAACGTAAAATGAGAAAAAAACTGAAATAAAATTGCAATGTTTTCGGAGCCTCGCGCAAACAAGGAGTAAGTATCTAAGCATAATCTTATATATAAAATTCTCGTGTCATATTGTTAGATAACCCTCCGAAACGGGTGGACCGATTCAAATCAAATTTTGTGTCTTGTGAAATATCGGATAGGTTTGAGAATAACATCTACATTCACATCTACAATCATAAATGAAAAGATTAGACAGAACAGCGTTTGCCGGGTCAGCTAGTATAAAATAATCATTTTACATTCATAACAATTCAAGCTTATAATAAGTCAGTAAGCCTACTGTAGTTGACCAGACCGAAACATTATTCCTCAGTATCCACCGGGAAATAAATCTGGGGGAAATAATTCCCAGTGCAGAAGAGAGATAGAAGTATACAGGTCGTCTAACGCCATTGCTTTCCCACATTGGGATTAGTAAGTTAAGATGTCACGGTAACCCCCCTGTGTCTTATATTTAACAATTACGCGTAAACCATAGTGAAAAACATTGTGTTAAAAAATATTTCCGTGACCTTTGAGCTCGAACGGCCAAACCTCCAAGATCCCACCTATAAATTATGATAAGGGTAGAAGTGTACGAATAAATCCCGATAATTTCTTCCATTCTACTGAATATAAAAGAAATAGAATCGCTTGAAATCCGACATAGCTTCTAATTGGCAACCAGGCTGCCCCATTTCTCACGCCTAATGACTTCCACTGTTTTGAAGTGCGTGACGGTAATGATACCAGCTGCTAAGTTCACTGCAATTATTGTGTTGAACTAGACTCGGTCCTTCTTAAGTCATTCTGTTCAATTTTTGTTGTTTTGTATTCAACTTACTTCAAAAATGGTTCATAATTCGACGGTATTTT
Source organism: Zerene cesonia (assembly GCF_012273895.1). Classification (NCBI taxonomy): domain Eukaryota; kingdom Metazoa; phylum Arthropoda; class Insecta; order Lepidoptera; family Pieridae; genus Zerene; species Zerene cesonia. The sequence continues at coordinate 3,968,374 of NC_052122.1, read as the reverse complement.
TATTTGGGCATCCTTCCTAAGTTCTTTCGACTTTCCCGTGTGGAACGTTAAAATTTGGTCTTGTTCTGACAAATTGAAAACTGTTTCATTTTTTGTTGGTAATAATCTTTGGATGTAAAACCTTTTTTGCATGTTTATTGTTATATTATATTTTGAATGGGGAAATTACACCCCCACAGAAGATTGGCGTGAATAGTAAGTAGCATGAGAATGTTATTCGTCCTTTTCCCTTACCCTACCTAGTCCTTTCCTTTGCCCTCGTTAATCCTTTCTTTATCTCTTTCCATATAAAGTCGAAAATCCATTTGTAGAGGCGTAAGGTCTGCAAACGACATCCGCCTACGACCTGTGCCTGTACAGCTCCTTTGCCGACGATAACATAAAAAAATTGCGATATAGATACATCAATTATTTACAATAAACAATGTAATATTTTATAACATCAAAAGCGTTGAAACTCGACATGTTATTTAAACAGATTAACTCGAATAAACATCAGCAGTAATCAACTTCTGGCTAGATTTGCTGGTGTCGCAATACCCCCGTGTCTCTGAAAGCAAGCAAAACGTATGTCCGTACACCCGATCTCTGACTAGTTGTTATTGGATTTCGATCCCAATGGACTATGAGACTGAAGGATTAGAGGGTTCACGTTTGTGTAAACGTTTATGTAGTCGGCGATTCTCCGTTGGGATTGGCTATACATGAAATGCGTTCAAGAGGAGATTATAACATTGTAAATATCCCTCTACGTCCAGTCGCTTTCCTACCACGTTTACTATACCAGGTTTCCATCACATAATTCAAGTTTGTTTACGTGTTAATAAGTGGTATTCTGGTAGTAGTCAATACTATAATTATATTTTAATTTAGCGACACATCCTCCCATAATAAAATCTCATTTTGTACAGCCTATTGGTATTTTATTAGGATATGGTATTTATTCATAGCAAAGTATCAAAACATATTATTATATTTAATGACTTGTAGCAGTACCTCTATAGGATTATCACTGAACCTCTATTAATTGCTCACAAGACACGCCTCTTAAATAATTGGGATTGTATAAATTTTCTGCATTATGTGTCAGAGTGCAAAGCTTATGTAGTTAATTGTATGTCTTATTTATCACAATACAATGCGAGCAATGCAATATAGATATTATAATACGTGTTAAAGCTTAATTTTGCAGCTTAGCAAAATGGTGCAGGAGTTATATTTAATTGTTGTGCACTTTCACAACAAACTTACTGCTTTCGCGCGTATAAACAAAACTTTCTCATAATAACATCGGTTTTGATATTTACAGAATGAGGGTTGACAAATTAAACGATAAACTATCGTTTATTTATCAACCTCCTTTCACCCTTATAGTTATCGATTTTTATCCAACATTTATTTAATAAATATTAATCTCACGGGAGATCGGGGTGGGGATCTAAGTAAATATAAAATTTTTCGCTAAGAACAGGCAAAAGTTCCGAGGAAACAAAATGAATTTTGTTTTTTTTTAACAAAAAAATTTAACACTTAAGGAAAACACGCAATTATCGAAAACACTCAATTTATTTTGAAAATAAATAAACCTGCACGCAAAGGCACCGAAAATCTATTTCATCTAACGAACACCATCAAAATGCACTTATGCAAAATTCTCGGATACATCAATCGCAACATTTATGTTGGAAAGCCAGTGTAAGCACTTTCTTATATTCCTATCAAAAAATGCAATATAAGGAATTCTAGCTTTCACAAAGGCTCTTTCGTAGGTATGGACTATGGAGTGTTGAAAACTAGGTCTTCGTTACAGACAATAGTCAGTGCAGAACGGTTTAATGTGTCGTCACTTTATGAGCTCGAAATGTATGCCGTAATATCAACTTTACCGGTATATGCTTTTTCAGGGCAACTACATCACACATTTCTACCATTTTATACCAATCTTGCGAACCACTCCAGAATCGCACGGGTGCAATATGACGTGTTACTTAACTAGCTATTGTCCGCATCTTTGCTTGTGTGGACCAAATAGATTATTGTACAAACTTTCATCCCCTACTTTATCCCCATTGAGTAAGCATTGAAAACCGCTGTATTTAGAGTCTAATAAAATCGTCAAGACATAAAAATTATCTAACCAATATGTTACCATTTGATCAAAACAACTCCAATAAATTTACAATGCTTGAAGTACCAGTTTATAAGTGGAACTATAATTAAAGTAATGAACTGAAGTCTCATTTTTCAGTTTTCAAATCTCAATTAACTAAAAGTGCTCGTATATCGTAAACATTCATTTTCTAACTAACGGGATACGAAAAGCAGACGAAATGGGAAATGGCTCAGTAATTAGTTCCATTTCGATCCACGTTGATGGATATTTATAACTAGTTTCAGCCGGCGTTTTCACTCGCTTGATACTCGGATAAAAGGCCTATGAGTAATCCATATCAGAATCTATCTCTGTGCTTAATTTGATCCATTTCCGATCAGTTATATTTACGTGAAAGAGCCACAAATGTGGGTAAGCCCATCCATCAATCCTGGCATACTCTCGCATTTATAATAGTAATATAGTAGCAACATCATCATAATTAACACGATGATATATAGGTTAATATAATTGAAAACATGACATGTACTGTTCTCAAAACATGCAATTTAAATGTTGACATGAAATTGAACGCAAAAGTACGTTTGATTGCCAGTGCATCGCTTGAGTTTGATGCATAAAAATTTCGTGAATAGAAATAAAAATAAAATATAATAGTTTAAAAAAACTAAAAAACACGCTTTTTATAGAAAACCGAACTAAAAAATAGAAAATAAATTTAAATTAAGAAAATAGTGTTAAAAATTTCAATGAATATAAATGAATAATAGTGTGAGTAAAAAAAAAATATATTTTATTTTAAAAAAAGCGTGGGGTGCATGGTGTCAATGGTTATAGATATTTTATTGACAGATATGAGTAGAGTGATTATGATTTCGATAATATCTTAAGAAGCACCCCACGCTTTTTTTAAATAAAATATTTTTTTTTTACTCAGTTGAATATACTTATGAAGTTTATAATTAATGAATGGATAAATATAATATTTTCTCATTTAATGACTCCTATGTTTTTATGATATTATGGGTAACCGGACTGTTGTTTTTGTCTGTTGTTGTTGTTATGCCAGTTGGTTGACGACCACCACCGTACATGAACTAAACAGATGAAATAGGTGCCTCTGAAATAGATGAAATCTCAGTAACAGGTTGTATCTACGCCTTTATACCTCACAATCTGGTGTAGACTTGCCTCCTAGAAAAAATCCGGACAAAATAAAAACGAGTTTAAGCAAAGCAATTAAGCCTTCTGTTGTTTGCTCGCAGTTAGAATTTTAATAGACTCTAAGGTAGTTAACTTTAGGATATGCTAGCAATACCTTGTTACGGTTTTTCTGAAAAGCGTTTATGTATAATCACGCTTATAAGGAGGTTTTTAATAAGTTCATATTAAACATGTGTATTATATATTAAAACGGTGTATATTTCATAACATAAGAATCATTATAACTATACTTGTAACTGATGTAATAAATTGATTTATTTATAAATACTTCTAACAATAGGACTTTCCACCCTGCGTTGAAAACATGACTTTAGCATTATCTGAGACGGCCTTTCCAAATGACACTTACTCACCACATAAGTTCTTTCGAATACTTCTTTTATATTAAACAAATCCCAGAACAATTGCACTTAAGCTTATAATAAAAATCAAATCTTTGCTGTAAAAAACGAATTTATATCTATTTTAATTGAACGAAATAGAAAAACTTGTTCTTAAGTAAATGGACTTTTCAATCAATAAAACATTTAGAAATGAAAGACTTTTAAACGGATTTTAAACGCTATTTTACATTGTATTATCAACCCGACGTTTCGAACACTTTAAAACAATCCCTCTAAAACCGAGAGCCGTTCTGGCAGTAGGGTTTTCGAACCAGTTTCTCTACCCCTTCCCGTCACTCTTATAACGTATATAATGAACGTCCGCACCTCGATCAACAATACCGATTGGATAACGGGTCACGTACAAAATCAAAACAAAATTCTGTTTCCTTGATTGTAAACATAATATCTACAGCTATCTGTTTCCCAGCAAACAGAGAAAATTGAAAACAAATTTAAGTTCAATTTAATTACAATTATTACACCTTACACATTTTGTATGTGGTCGTCAAGCACGCTTCGGCACGAGTTGGGCCAGCTCGCACCGTGGAAGTACTACATCCCCGCAGAAGACAGGCGTGAAATAGCATTCTGCTGTGTTTCGTTCGGTGAGTGGGGGGGCCGGAGGCCCTTATATCCTTTTCCTTACCCTTCTCAGTCCTTTCCTTTATTCTTCTCGCCAATCCTTTCTTAATCCCTTCCCAATTTGTAGTCGGCAATCCATTTGTAGAGGCGTAAGGTCTGCAATGGACCTTATGCCTCTGTTATGAATGTTGAATAAATGTTCATAGGCGGTGGTAGAGTTTACCATCAGGCATCCCATCAACTCCATTGCCGACTGTGACATTAAAAAAAAAAACCTGATATACCTTGATATAGTCACAAATCGTAATGCTGTCGTGTGTTTAGGTTGGATGTGCTACAAGCGAAATAAACAAAATAAGAGCTCACCTCACAAGTGCGCTCTTATTTTTGTAATTAACGTTTATGATTATCGCAATAGAAAACTCGATTTCAGAATAAACCTTAATAAAAAGTTACAGTATACTGAAATCAAGAGTTCTAGAGGATGACTGACCATAGAGGATTAAATCGTAATGGAATTGGAAACAAAAAGCAGACCTAGCTCTCCCACTCAAAGTGATAACACATTATCACTTTTATTGTCTAACAGTCTCGTAGGAGTTGCCCAAGCGTGACTCTTTACTGCTTGTGTTGCAATATTATGCTCAATCCTGCTTAATATAGCATTTATATCATTTACTAGATGCTCGTCCTCGTTCCTTCCGGATATCAAGATTTCTGTTTAATCCCAAGAGAGCATTTAATGGGAATAAAAAGTCCTATCACCCAAGTCAGCTCATACCCTATCTGAACACCAAATTGCAGCAAAATCCGTGTATAGTTTCAACGTAATTGGCGAACAAACATCCAAACAAAAAATTCATGTTTATAATATTAGTGTGATAATTTATATTGAATTGGAGTGCAAAACAAGTTATATTAAATTAAGTACACATATCCTCGTCGGAAGTTAACCCTGACTGCGTCAGCCATGTCATGGGTGAATTTAGAGCAGACTGTTGTGGTTAAATCAATGTGCAAAATTCTGTGTCTGTATTTACCGTTGGAGAGTTCGCTCGTCGGAAGACAATCCCGGATGCATCAGCCGTACTCCGATGGAGTTTATACAAGGCTTTATGATAGTTCAACCCATTTAAAAATATAGCAAGCCGTATGTAAATTTTTGCTCAATCGGAAACAGGGAAGTCATTACATTTTTTTTCTAGAAAGAGTTTCCAGGTAATCAATAAATATCAGGACTTATTTATTATTACTCATGTCACAGTGTTAGTTGCCAGAGAAGTACCTAGGAAGAGACTTGACTGCTTTTTATGAAATTTTATAAGCATATTTATATACACATTTTTTTTCATACACACATACATTTTTTGACATTTTTAAATTTACAATTTATAGCAATCACAATTTAGTTAGTTAAAAACGGTTTGTCTTACATATACCTAGTCTTGCCATAAATATTGTAATAAAGAAAAAAGAAAATTGTTAACTGCAAATAACATTTATTAC
>NC_052122.1:3935746-3961563 GCF_012273895.1 Zerene cesonia | reverse complement strand
GACAGATTCGAAATTCAAATGTAATATTTTTTTATAATTAAGTGTAACAGTATTTATGGCCAGACTAAGTATTTTTAAAGTTTACAATATATAAAGCCGATGTTTCCCTTATATTTCATATTACGGTAGGTCTGAATATAGGTTGTAAACTTTTTTTCATGCATAAATGATGTAACAAAACTACGTATAGCCAGGTCATCTAGCTACATTATACATTTGACTTGTTCGCAATGATGTATATCTTATATATTGCAATATCCAATTATATATAATCTCCTCCATATTAGTAATAAAGATTAACTCCTTAATACTGAACAAACTCGCTGTGTTCCATTCCCACTTCGGTAGAACATTAAACTATTCAGTCCAATTCAGTTTTATAAAGCCATAACATGAGCTCATAAAATTCGATGCTTCTGGAAAATTTTCAATTAGAAACCTGTCTGCAAATTCACCTGATCGCACGCTCCGCTGGTCGGTTGCTCTTGAACGTAAATGGGGAAGTAAATGGTTCTCAAAAACATTGTGGCCACAAAAATTTAATCTTTTTAACTCGGCTATGTGAAGATTTTCTTGTGTGCTCGATTATGCCTTTATGAAATTCCGCTGAACCGCAATATAGAACCTCCAAGATTCGATCGTGTCTTTTACACCAGTAACGGCTGGGATATGTTATATCATATCTTATACCTTTAAACGAGCAATTCTTGTATATATATATATATAATTGGAATCTCGGAATCGGCTCCAACGATTTTCATGAAATTTAGTATATAGGTGGTTTCGGGGGCGATAAATCGAACTAGCAAGGAATTTTTTTTAGAAAATGTCATATTCGTGTTTTATTCGTGTTGTTTTTTTCCTGACATCTATTGGTGAATAATAATACTATTTTGCTTCTTAGATAGCTGGACAACTGAAATAACACATAGGCACTTTTTATACCGATATTCCTACGGGATACGGACTTACGCGGTTTCAACCGCGGGTCACAGCTAGTTATTTCTTATGCAAGATATTTAACATGAAATGATCAAGCGACTGCATCCGACACTAAAATCGAAACAATGGAGCGCACTTGGCAAGCGTTTAGGTCCCACAAGTTTAATGGCACGCAACGTATAGCATTGCCAAATAAAAAAACCCATTTACTAGTTTTATGTACATATATTAAAATGGGTAACTATTGTTTTAGTTCCAGTAATTTGGCAAGAGATGTTGGCCAGTTAACGGCATATTTATTGTTTTACAACTCAATTGAACCACTTTTATAAATTTGCTGTCTAAAGTCACAAATACGTTTGAATTTGGGAGTCGAGCACGCTTCAGGTATTGGCCAGCTTGCAACGGGAAGGGAACCACACTCCCACAGATAATCGGCGTGAAATAGAAGCATGTGTTTCCCTACCCAGTTTATTCCTGTATTCCATTTGTCTATCCTTTTTAATCCCTTACCCCTTAAAAGCGGGCAACGCATTTGCTATTCTGGGGCCGTGGTTATTGCTGACCGTCAGGCTCTAACATAAAACGAACTCATCCACACATTTGTGTTCAATCATGTATTGTTATTCTAAAAATGTTATAACATCGGTTTTATTTACGCTAAAATTCAATCGCCATACTTATTAAAAGGTAACTAGAATATTCAGATCCATAAAGGTCTATAAAGTGAATTATAAATTTAAATTATAACAACTTTTCAATAAATTATGTGAATAATTCATGGAACAGTTATATTTAATTGTATCATTACCAGATAAATTTTTCCGCAAATATTTCAATTTCCATTAAACTGTTACTATGTGTTAAATAAAATATATTAAGCTGGCTCGCCTCTGTATTCGATAATCTCACATGCAATATACATTCTGATGCTACCTCTGTTTCACGTTTATACACCAATTGTGACGTGTGTAATGAAAATAACTGTTATCAGAATAACAGTGATTTTCGTTATTTTCAATATAACGAATAAATAACTGTTATTTTATGAGTTCCTTAGGGATTCCCGATTAGTCGGGGATAATGATATATAATTTTTTATGAGATTATCAAATTCATAAAATATCAAATATCCGAAAGCGTTGACGAAATGCATACGTTTTATAGTGAAATCGATAAATCAGAACAATTCTAATAATACATATTTAATCCGATGCTTATTATGTGCATATCTCATTAACACTGTTAGTCACTATCAATAAATCAAAATAAACATATTAAAAAGAAAAAAAGTAGTGAAATGTAGTGAATACATTAACTTAAAAAAAATTAAATCAATAAACGCCCCGGACGTGTTTTCTTTTCTTGTGCCCCAACAAAAACGTTTAAACTCAGCCAAAGTGGTTAATCCGTTCTAAGTTAACGCTTAGCAACATATTTGATGACGATTCTTTATTTATATACATAGATAAATGAAAAACAAACTTTTAGCAACAAAAATAACCGGTGATAATTGTTATACAGTTATCTTCCACTACGATTTTCACAGCCAACACTTATATTCGTTTACGGATAACAACTCAATTATTTAACAGAGCCGTAATTACTCACAAAGTGCGACAATCCAGACTAAAGCCTTCCATTTCTCGTTGAAACACAAACATTTAAAGAAGAATTATAATGTATTTTTACACAATTGTTTTGCCTTAATAACTCTGCTATTTTTTGTTACAATAAAAATCAACATGCAAAAATGCGACGCCGTTGAAGTAACTGTATTAATATTACAATTCTTATTTTTATTTCTTATTATATTCATGAATTTCCCATAATCTATTCTGACCCACACTTATTCACTTTAATCTGCCAATAACGATATATACAATATTGCAATGTACCCCCACTGGGATTCGCGTAATGTCTCTATATATCAGCATCAATATTACAATATAAATGAAAAACAAACATGAAATATCATATTAAAATAATCTATTTATATTATTCATACAATTTAGTGTCCAGCCCCAGAACTTCAATTAGCAATTCTATTACAAAAATGTATGTATGTAGTTGCTAATCTCGTCAATCGAAAACAACAATTAGACCTTAAATATACACTCAGCTTAATTCAGTTGATGTCCCTGAAAACACAATTTGCGAGGATTGAACAGCTTACGTCTCCCGAATTACATTTAAGAGTACGTGGTCAAGTTAAATGGCCAAGTGACTCGCTTATTGTATAACTTATTCGGAGAAAAATGGAGTCTATGTATATGGACATCTGTCTTAACAAATCTGAATATAAATCCTTAAATACACGTTTGATTATTATGTATTTTTTGTAAAGATTAGAGCGGGCAATGGAGGTAGCATTCGACGGACGATAAGCGATTGCCACCGTTGTTAACAACATGTACATATAGATCCTAGTAATATTATAAATGCGAAAGTTTTTAAGGATGTGTGTGTGTTTGTTGCTCTTTCATGCAAAAGCTACTGAACCGATTGCAATGAAATTTGGTACGTAGACAGCTGGACAACTGGAATAACATATAGGCCACTTTTTATCGCGATATTCCTACGGGATACGGACTTACGCGGGAGAAACCGCGGGGCGCAGCTACTTTATCATAAACCATTGTAATAATGTATTACTACATAATACATTAATTTATAATGCATATTGTTACTTACTCATTTTGTAAGTAACAATATGCTTAAAAACTATGTTAGTGCATGAAATTTAAAATATATATATGAAAATGTTCGTAACATACTTAGATTAAAAGTTTAGTTATTAGAATTGTATAGCGACATACGCAAGAGACTTGATATCAACATTTCACTATGCAAAATTTATTTTTGATAAGATAACCTATCCAAACTACATATATCTATAATCGATACCTGTATATCTATCGTTAGCAGTATTGAAAGCGCTTTTGAGGACTCAACTGACACATGGGACACGTTCGATACTTGCCTTTTGTAAGTCTAGTGATATTCAGTTAAAATTTATATGTATGATAACTGTTTTATTATAAGCCCGGGTTTAGTTTATTCAACACACCTCTGTATGTTTATTACGTTTATACGACTAAGCCGGTAAATACGTTTTATTGAATATCAACGTAGGGATAGAATAAAAAGTTTTGAATCTATTTTAAGTGGTCTTTTTGAAACGATATTTAAATGAAATCAAGAACGGAGGTTCTTATTTGCAATGGCTATTGCGCTATGCACTAGGTACACATAAGCAAAGTATTTGTGTCTTTTAATTTTTTACGACATGACATATACATAGATATGACATCTCTATATCGAGAATGGACAAAGACCTTTTACTTTTACATATATACAGGATGTTCCGATGGTGGATGGTTTTTCGTAAAATGCGTTTACATCGCTAGCTACGCTCAGCTAGCGTAAAGCGCTTTGTTAACATGGACATTGTGCCTATGAAAACATAATCTTAAACGTAAGTGTGCGTGTGGGTGGCTAAAGTGGACCGGTGGCCAGTTAGGGGTGTATAAAGAGTTTAAGTATTCATCTGAAAGAAAAAATGCATAGGGGATTTTATGAGTAATTTTTACATAATCGGCGTATTAAATATTTATGTTATATGTATAAATCATGAAAAAATTATAATAATATAATATGATAAGTGAGAAAAAAATCTAATAATAATAAGAACATTCTCTTAAAGTCTCTTTTAAGCCTGCAATATCCGTACCCGTAACAAAGGTTTACGTAGAGTGCTTGCGTAGAGATCCGCGTAGGCGGTAGTACTCGTAGAAGCTCGTAGATACATAAAGGTCTACACTAACACATTTTAGAATTTATGAGTGTAATACAAATACTGATATATTATTCTACCAATGTACAGGCATAGAGCTGGCATGCAGTCAAACGTTATTATATTTTTAATTATTCTTAAATAGTTTAAGGGATGGACGTTTGTTTACGGATTTTTAGTCACTAAAAGTCCACACATAGATTATAAAATTCATGAGCAAATACTGCTAAAGGTCAATAAACTTAAACCACCGATGCAAATCCTAAATCATGCAAGATGGAAACTCAATAACATTTATTGCTGGAGGGTACAGAATTTGGTAAATATGTGCGTTCGGTTACACGTAATGTGGGGCTTAGCAATTAGTAAATTATAATTTGCTATTGGGTATACTGTAAATAGGGCCATTAGCGTGTTAATTATGCTTTGCAAAAGCCTAATATTACCAAATCATGTAAATTAATATACGTGGGAATAGCTAGTACTTTATTCCGCTGCGCCTCTCAAATCTGTGCCGTTAAATTTATAAATATACTCTCTCAAATTTAATATTAAAATGTGTAAATTTTTATATCCCTTTATATGTATGAAATGATACAAGAGTATTTCGATTGTTAATAGCTTACGGAACTGTCACACGCCGAGACTGAGACATTACTGGACACATATAGCTAAGTCATTCTTGTACCCCAAAATGACTTATATCCATGTCTACTATATAAAATATGCTCACTCACACACACTCACTCATACCGCATATTCACACATACTCTTCATTCGGGTGCACATTTGGCCTGTTTTTAAGATATCATTTTATTCTTAATTTTTGATGTAAACTTCACGTCTGTTTTCAATTATAATGAGTATGCGCATCAGAATGGAGGAGTCTGGTGATCTGTTGGAATAACAGGTTTTGCACCAGTTTTTCACACTTAAAGCATTTAATTTATTTATTTATTTAAAAATATATAATATAAAAAAATATATAATTTTTTTTTTTAAGTTTCATACGATTTTATCTATTATCTTTGTTACAACCATTAAATAGGATACTGATTACTCGTTAAAATTTAGGCGATGAAACTACAACAAGACATAAAAGTATATCCTCAAATGTGTTTGTTTATTCGTGCTTTATATTCCAACTAATCCACATCAGATGCTTGTCATTCAATGTGGATAGAATAAAGCAAAACTGACCGGCATGTAGGCTTCTAACAGAATTTTGTAAGCCCCTTTCGAATGCTTTTACTGCGAGTGTGCGCTCACGGTCCAGGTGTCAAATAGGTACGCAACGAGTCGTAAAACCGCATCACGGACGATTGAGCAAATTGCAAAACTAGCCGCTTCCTGTGCCATTTTTAACCGACTTATAAAAGGATGCATTTTTATAGTAATACATACTTATAAAAGGATGTATTTTTAGTTTTAATGCTACAAGCGGAGTTTATTTTGTAATTTCCATCAAATGTATGAGTAATTGCAAATATTGAAAGGATAGAATGAATTCGTACTTAAGATGGGTTCGCTAGACGAACGCGTCTTCGAGTCCGGAGAGAGATCGTATCTCTCACTCATCATTTTCCTTTAAGTTATCGCCAAAAAAATATTTAATGTAGAGAATTGATACTAAGATACAAAGGTAAGTTATTTTTTTACGTATAGAACTTAATATACATATTAATACTAGAATACTAGAATAAGTATTTTGTAGCCAAGTGCTAATTGGTCCATTGAAGTGTTACACTGGGGTTGCGTTCCTCAAAGTGGAGGGTTCGTAGAACGTTACATTTTGGATGGTTATGTCTATTTGACAGAAAAACATAAATCAAATTGATTTCAATCTCAAAGTTGAAGCCTTTTTTTGCACGCGCTAATCTCAGAATCTACTGGTCCGATTTGAAAAATTCATTCATTGAAGTTTGGCTATATATCATAGGCTATGTATGTACCACGGACGAAGTCGGAGCGAACCGCTAAAATCTATAATTATTCATCTCAATAAATGGCTGGTATAGATCATTAAGATTGCTATGAAATAGAAACAATTTGAAACGTCACCGTCCGTGTCGGTGTCATCAAAAGAAATAAGTATTGCGTTTTTATATCTGTCTGTTTGTGAGAACAATGGACACGGAAACCGACGTTACCATTCGTATACAAAACTAAGAAAAACCGTCGTCACATAGTGCTTCCTAAGAGCTAGCGTTCTAAATTCAAATGCTGTACGGTTAGCTTACAAATGAATTAAACTTAATCATTATTTGCATATTTATAAAGACTATATGTGAAAAAGCAAATCTGAATGTAGAGTGCTTGAACTAAATATGCAGCAGTAAAGATTAAAACTAACGATATCAAGAATCTAGATTAAATATTGGTAGATTTAAAGGTACTAAAGTCTTAGTAATTAAATGTCATAAAATAAATAGCTCCGTTTACGACTATTCTATAATTAGATAATATCCTGACGAAAAAAAAGGAAATCTACAACATAATTCTTTTCTACAAAAGCATTTTCGTAATTCCTGGGGACAGGTACAACACCAAATTCTAAAACGGGACCAAATGCCAACAAATCCCTTTAAAACACAAAGAGAATAAAGTCAATCCGATAAAAAACCCACGGAGTTAACGAGTAACAAAAAATACAGTCGAATTGACCCGCTTCGTTTTTGCGTGGTCGGTTGTTGAACAGAACTATAATTTGTTTAAAACACCTTCAGATACCTACGAAGAAATAAGTTTTATTATTTCATTGTATTATATAACGATGTACGAATGATAAATATTCTAACGTTATATGAAAACTATTTATTCGCTTTTCACTGAACAATTAAACGAGATATGTATGAAATAAAGCAGGCAGATCAATTTTCAGCCTCATTTCTTCGCTCTAACGTATTGGAAGCAATCAACACAAATTAGTCTACATTTTGTATTATTTCAATGATATTGTTTGTTCGATTAAACTAATTTACTTTTTCATAGACACATCAAATGTTTTATGAATAAACTAGCTGCGCCCCGCGGTTTCACGCGCGTTAGTCTAGTTAGAATATCGGGATAAAAAGTTGCCTATATGTTAATCCAGTTGTCCAGCTATCTACGTACCAAATTTTATTGCAATCGCTTCAGTAGTTTTTGCGTGAATGAGTAACAAACACACACATATCCTTACAAACTTTCGCATTAATAATATTAGTAGGTAAAACTAAATTAGATTTTTTTAAGCTCGCAATAGACTAAAAGGTCTCAACATGTCCAAAGCAGCAAAAGTTACCATTAACTTTCTACTAAAATGGCAAGCACAATCCGTCATTTCTTCAATGACAAGGAAATTCGAAAGAATGTTACAAAAAGTCAAACTTTTCTTGCTAACCCTACATAATGTTTTTCTTGTGCATCACCGTCGTCAAGAATTCAGCACTAATGGCCGCTAAGTTTTATTTTTAATACTGGAATAAAATATGAATCCAGACATAATACGATGGAACTAAAGTATCCCTTATCCCTTAAACTATCCCTATCCTAGTAAGTAAATTGCAAAAGCATATAATTTAAGTATTATGGAGCCAACATTGCAAGCGTAGCAAAGCAATGTTTTTTTAAGTTTACCTCATAATTTTTAGCTGTTTGAACCAATTTTAATGATACGTTTTTCATTTAAATGCCACTAGCTGTGACCCGCGGTTGAAACCGCGTAAGTCCGTATCCCGTAGGGATATCGGTATAAAAAGTGCCTATGTGTTATTTCAGTTGTCCAGCTATCTACGAAACAAAATAGTATTATTATTCACCAATAGATGTCAGGAAAAAAAATAATTATTAATTTCATGAAAATCGTTGGAGCCGATTCCGAGATTCGAATTATATATATATATATATATATATATATATATATATATATATATATATATATATATATATATATATATATATATATATATATATATATATATATATATATATATATATATATATATATATATATATATGTATATACAAGAATTGCTCGTTTAAAGGTATAAGATTCTTGTCGCCCAATTGTGTAATTTGACAATTTGAAGGTTCAATTAATTGTTAAAAAAATTAAGTTCTTAGTACAAACTTTTGCGCCGAGTAAAGAATTACACATTAATATAAAATGCCACATTTCAGAAGTCCCGCAAATAAAACGCATTTTTGAAATGGATGCTCAATAAGTTAAAAAAGATTATAAATGGCCTTTAAACCATAATGTATATGACTACAATTAAATTAAATTCATGTACAGTATTATCATAAAAATAGTTTTAAGTAGCATTTAAACATTTATTCAAACATTTAACATTAACACTTATAACTTACATATTCATACTTTGTCTGTCTTTTTAAATGTAATTATATTAGTTTTATGTAGAAACAACCATCATAAGATAAACACAACTAAAATATGGTAACAAATAAATATCACCTAAGTTCCCAAGTAAAAAATCATGCCTAGTATTAAACAATCATTTTTATAACTAGCTGAGCCATGTCCACTTCTTTAACTGTTAAATTTTAGTCGTATAAAATTATCTTGATGATATTTTGAAAAATGTATTATATTTATAAAGATTCGCGTTTTATTCACAAAAGAGACGTCTTAACTTCATAAAAAATGTTATTTTTTTCACTTAACAAAACAACATTTCTAGTGATTCAAACATAAAAGCCATCTATTCAATATCAAGTACTTTTTGTAGAATTAATAAGGGTCATAATTTTTTTGTGATCTTTTTTCGTTTATAAATTACTAGCTGCGCCCCGCGGTTTCACCCGCGTAAGCCCGTATCCCGTAGGAATTTCGGGATAAAAAGTTGCCTACATGCTATAATTCTCCAGTTGTCTACGTACCAAATTTCAAGGCAATGCTGAATCGTCAGCAGTTTTTGTGTCATAGAGCAACAAACACACACACATCCCTACAAATTTTCGCATTTATAATATTAGTAGGATTAGTATGATAGCGAATCTTTAATGAACGTATACCAGATGTACTACACATTTCTCGCCCTTACATCTATAATACTTTTTGGCGTCGACATTTTTAAATAACACACTATAAATACTTTAAACAAATAGCGTAAATAATCAATAAATAGTAATTCATTAAAGGTATCTTATGAAGACTCATAAACAGCTTTCTTATATCAGCAAAATAGATCTATGTGTACCTAATAATTATGCAAATTATAGGCGGTATTTTATATCTATATATAAAAAAGAAACTGGTGTGAAAAATTGTGCAGAGGTGACTTAGAATCAGGAGACGGACATAGGAAAGTTTTTATCCCGGAAATCCCACGGGAACGGGAACATTCGAAGAAATCCCCGGGTCTATCTTTCAGACAAGGTACGTTGTCCTACTAATATTATAAATGCGAAAGTTTGTAAGGATCTGTGTGTGTTTGTTGCTCTTTCACGCATAAACTACTGAACCGATTGCAATGTCATTTGTTACGTAGACAGCTGGACAACTGGAATAACACATAGGCAACTTTTTATCCCGATATTCCAACGGGATACAGACTTACGCGGATGAAACCGCGGGGCTCAGCTAGTATTTTATAAGTGAATAAATTTATTCATAAAACATTAAATACACACACAGCCAATTAAAGGCATGTTTCTTACGTAACCTACTAAGTATTACACGAAAGCACATAATAATTTGCTCTTGAATTAATTCTATAACAAATTAACCCCAAACCTTGTCTCTAAACTCACAAAACAAAGGTACACTCAGATTTTAATTCGAAAAGAATTCAAGCGTTTTAATTACAATCCCTTTGCTGAGAAATGATAATTTATAAAGTGCTTTGATGTTCATTTTAGTGGCGTAATAAGGATTCCTGATGTTTCGAGAAACTTCCAAATATTTCGTGAAACGAACGAGCGTTGTGACGTATTTTTCCTTGAATATATCAATTTTGTCAGCCGCCGTGATGTCGCCTTGACTACAAGTGACTTCCGAAAGACATCCTTTTAGTGCGCAAAATGAAAATATGCCAATCCTACTTAGGATCAAATTAGAATGAAAGAAGGAAACATTTGTTTATCAGAGACTGGAAACTCATACCTTATACTGTTTATTTTTTACGTTTTCTTTACTGTTTTTTGTACACTTCCCTGTCACACATAATACTATATTACATATCTTATACCTTTAAACGAGCAATTCTGGTATATATGTATATATTATATATATATATATATAATTGGAATCTCGGAATCGGCTCCAACGATTTTCATGAAATTTAATATATAGGGGGTTTCGGGGGCGATAAATCGATAGAAAATGTCATATTTGTGTTTTATTCGTGTTTTTTTTTTCCTGACATCTATAGGTGAATAATAATACTATTTTGCTTCGTAGATAGCTGGACAACTGAAATAACACATAGGCACTTTTTATACCGATATTCCTACGGGATACGGACTTACGCGGTTTCAACCGCGGGTCACAGCTAGTGAAACAATAAAACCTCACTGTCGGCCAAAACTACTTTTGACTGCAAAAGTTGACGTATGTTGAATTATTGTGGAATTAAGTTTTTATCCAAATTTAAAAAATAAATTATAAAAAAATGGTTGCCTGTAAAGTCGGTTTTACGGGCGAAGATTTTACGTGACAACGTCTTTTTCTCGGTAGAATATTTATTGATATGAATATTATTAAATTGCACAATAGGAACAAGGAATTGAATGAAAATAAGAATTGCACAAATTTTAACTATAGAAAATATTATTTGTTTACTAAAAAGACAGAGACAGAGACACAAGCACGCGCCGATTCAATGCGCCTAATTCTCTAGTGCTGCGCGCGCGGCGGACCGATCATAGTTCGGTGACTCATCGTAACGTTACCGGGCGTTACACTTTTTCATGAGTGCCTCCGAGCCGCAACCTAATTTAAGACGTTGTCACGTCAATAGAAACCTCCGTCCTTATACTATGTGATTTTAGCAATATATGAAAAATCGACCTGTAATATGAAATAAAATAGGACAAATAAAATTCACAATCTTACATCCATTAAACATTTATATTGTGTACACCCATCTAAGCAACAACAATAACTCAAAATACCAAATGAATATATTGAAAAGAATACTTACTACTACCTGTACCTGGTACCCGGGTAGCCTATACGCTGTCCCAAATTTCATACAGATACGATAAGCTGTTTTCGCGTGAAAGAATAACAAACATCCATACGTCTATTACAAACCTTCACGTTTATTATATTAAAAGGATCAGTTATAGCCTTAGTATTACTTATGAGCTTCCTTTCCTTTTGCTTCTACCTTCTATATCCAGCCCTAATTACCGATCGAGATTCGAGACGTAGCCTATCGCTGTTGATATTAATTGCCCGATCCGTTCGGCTTGTGCTGGCCATAATACTATTAATATTTACTGGGTACAGTCGAAACCCGATCTTAACGCTTCTCGTCTTTGCGATATATCACCTGTCTATTGAACATACATTCCATAATTATTTTAATAATGAAATAAATATTTCGATAAACTGGCGGTAGAGCGAATCACCTGTGGAACATTATACGATGTTACTCGATGAAGATGCAGCTTTCTAATGGTGAAATAATTGATGAAATCGTGCCAGCAGTTTTTGTATACATTTCAAATATACATACAAAACTCAAATGTTTCCTATTTATAGTATTAGATTATGCTAGCTAAATAATGCATAATTATGTCCTATATAATAAAGAAATACGTTGATGTTTTAACAAATGTTTCCTCTTTATGTACAATAGAATAACTGCAGTAAAAATGAATAGAAATATGTACCTTGCTAGTGGTTACACGCGTTTTCACGGGATAAATAAACAGAGAGAGAATAAACAGAGAAGTTCGGCCATATTTTCTCCGGCGATTGCGAAAAAAACAATTCAAATATAACTTTAAACTTTAGGCAGGTTATGAATTATGACTATGAGTACTCGGAATTATTTCGTGGACCATTCCTTCTATTTTGTAGCTGTAGCAGAATAAACATAAATATAGGAGTTACTTGATATTTTTTATTGTACTAGGAAGGTTATGCTTTTCCTTTTACGAATCTCTTAAAAACTATAATAGAATATATAAAAGAAACCTCGGGGCGCAGCTAGTATTATTATGAAGTGTGTTCATTTGTCTTTCTTTCACGTCGCATCGAAGCGATTTTACGTTGTGATTTGTATATCTGGAGATAGGAGACTAGAAGATGATCAGATATAGGTTTCTTTATGCTGAGCTAAGTACGTATAAATCTGTTGAAAAAACTCAAGGAAACCAATATGAATTTGAATGATTCTCGGTGTTTTCGATGTTTCTCCTCTTTATTAAGGACAAGTTTTATAATTTTAAATAGCCTACTTATAATATCAACCCGGCCGGAGCAGAGACGAGTACCAAGTTTTCAAAATATTGTTTTTTGTAACAACACAAGCGAAATCACAATTAATTTCTCTCTCTCCATCTCTCTATCTCTTTCAGTTTCTTCTAATCGCGACTTATAATACTACTTACTAGAATAGTAGAATAAGCTCTTTAACTCCCAAAAAAGCATATAAATTATTACTATATGTGTTTATAAGTAGCGGATTACCATAGAATTGTTAGTGATAGACACTCAACAGGATTTTGAGGCGTTTCTACCCCAATTGTAAATCAACCACATCTGAGGCAATTTGTAGGCATCATGTTACATATTATCAGATCCCAGTATACTCGTAAGCATCGATAAAAAATACATAAAAAATACACCTACACGATGACAACAATATAAGCCTAATGTACACACTACACTTCAAATCGTGTCGTGATTGCGGCATGTTTACAATACATTACTCATTTGTACAAACAAGCTATACAAATGTATCCAAAGCATACAGCAGTGTAAAGCGAATCGTTTATACCACCACAAAGTCCGACATCGATCGCGGTCGCTAAAAGCGGAAAAGTTTCGCAAGTCGACAACTTTGCTCTTTGGAAAAAAAACATTCCGTTATCTATATCTCACAGCTAGCGGAGCTTAAACAAACTGGTTTTGCATATAAAAAATAGAGAATCCCTCTCCGCTTTTCCTGGAAAGATTCTACAGAAATAATGAAGGTAACTTTTCATTTATTATAACTCAATCATGTAAGAATTTGTTGTACTAAAACCGTGCTCTAGTTAAATATAAACAGAACGCACCGCTTTGTAGAATACAATATGATTATTTTTAACGAAAAACTAAACCTTCCAATTGTCAGAGCTATACCAAATTTTGATGCTACGAATGTAATGTAATCTATATCTATCTATATCAATGAAACCCGTTTTAAATAATTATTTTTTTGTTGTATTTGTTATTATTAGGAGAAGGTTCTTACGGAAAAAAATATTAAGAAAATCTCTCAGAAAAATTGAAAAATGTACATTCAATTTTGCATATTTTAAAAAACGCGAGTAACAAATGTCAATGTCATTCACAGACATAGATTATATTTATATAAGGAGTTGAAATAGGGAGATGAAAGCGATATAACCGAATACCACGCGAGTGAAGCCGCGGGCGGAAAGCTAGTAGCTTCTAAATTAAAAAGAATCATCATAAGCTGTTCACCCTATGAAAAAGTATGACATAACAGATCCAAAACAAAAACGATTTTAGAATCTTTACCTAACTTTTTTTTATTAAAGTTGGTTGAAAAGTGAGAGCAAATAAAGAAGAAAATGGTAGAAATTAAAAATTCTAGCTTCAGCTAGTTCCTGTTCACAGGAAGCAACGGTTGATAGTTAATGAATAACTTATCAAGAATAAATATCCAATAGCGAACAGGCGGCAAACGGTATGTGTGAATGAATAATTCACCATTTAGTTGGAATCACTAGTTGGTATACAAACTAAAACACAGCGTAACTAAATCAAACTAATTTCATATTAATGCAATAAATTAAAGTTTTAACAATGATGTTTTTTTTTTTATTTTGATTACATTAAGTATACACTAAGTATACACATTTATATCTTATATATAAAATTCTCGTGTCACAATGTTAGTCTCTATACTCCTCCGAAACGGCTTGACCGATTCCTCTGAAATTTGGTAAGCATATTGGGTAGGTCTGAGAATCGGCTAACATCTATTTTTCATACCACTAAACGATAAGAGTAAGGCAGAACAGCGTTTGCCGGGTGCAGCTAGTTTTTATATAAATAATTCTATTTAAAGAATAAAAAATTACAATTTATTAACAGATACATTTTGTTTTTTAATTGCATTTCATCTCTGTTTGGTTTTTCTGCTTTGTAAAGCTCGCGGCGAATTGTAAACTGTGTATGGCTGGAATGGACCCGTGATTTTTAATATCACATTGTATTAAATAAACAGCGCCTTATAAAAATATTTATAGTCCGTATTTGCGAAATGCGACGTCGAACGATTTCATGATTGAAAATAACCTCGTTTTTATACATCGCAGGTACACTCATGGATATTATTTGGGATATAATAAATACTGTCTATAACCATATCAAAGGATTAAAAAAAAATAGTAGATACTTGTCAATTTACTGGGCTATTTATTGGGAACCATTTTGTTAAAAATATGCGTCTATGTATGACAGACAGGAAGAATCTATTACAATAAATCAAAGAACGTGTGTAAAGATAAATTAACATGTCAATCCTAAAAAAGGCCAGTTCTCATGATGGTAAGCTATCACCACTGCCCATGAACAATTCACAGAAGCAGATCTCTGCAAACGCGTTGGAAACTTTTGAGGACTAAAGTATGAGAAAAAGACTGACAACGGGATTAAAGGAATAGACTGGGAAAAGGATACAGGTCTCCGGCTCCCCTACTTACCGAACGAAACATAGCACTCTCATGTTACTGTTTCACGCCAATCTTCTGTGGGGGGTTGTTTCCTCGGCACGTGCTGGCCCAATTCTTGGAGCTGATCTGATTGGCTCCCGCATATGAGATCGATTCTCCAAAGAGAATATACGTTGGCCAAAGTTCTTGTTATAATTGCGAACTAGTCCACTGCCTAGGTATAGTAGCATACAATCGAATGAAATACAAACATTGAACGCTTAACAACTTGTATCTGGTTGGCAATATAAACTCAAGTCTCTTGAACCCACCTCGGGTAAAGGGCAGATGCAGTTCATATCTGTTTATTTCATCGATTTTTCTTAACATACGAGCATAACCTTTTGTACTGCAACGGCTGAGTATTTTTATTTATTCTCTGCAAGATGCACGGGTTTGAGAGTTATGTTTAGAACAGGGTAGTTACAGTGCAATAACTTTATCTTTGAAATGACGAAAAATTTAACCAAATATCATGAATTGTCTTTGTTGACTAATGCAAGTGCTCTGTGTGTTATTTTAGTCTGCCTAAATTTGAAATAATTGTTGAATTTGTAGAAAGCTGTTAAAAGCGTCGATCGGAATATTATTATAAATGATAAAAAATTTTATAAAGGTTACGCTGAAGCGGCGGTAATGAAACCCTTATTTTTAGAGATAGTAGTTGGCGCTCCATGTGTGGTCGTAAAAAGATTCAATAATCATTCATACACTCATAAAAAAACTAATAATAGTAGGTACCGCATATAGCATAATTTCGAATACTCAAGACTAGAAAAAACAAATTTAAACAATAATTTATATCAAAAAAAAGTCTTTTTTATACCAATACATTTGGTATTTTATAGCTTAATTTCCATCCATCATTTATTATTTGATGAAAGCTAAAATTCCAAAAAAAGACATTTTTGGTATAAAAATACATTACGATGATAATGAAGGTAAAATAATTCCTAGAAGTATCCCCTATGCGAATGTTCATGGGCCGTGGTTGTTATTTTCTATCAGGCGAACCACCAGCTCAGTTGCCCGCTATGTTAGAAATCTAAAAAAGTATGTACAAATGCAAAAATAAAAAAAAACATAGAAAAGTCTGTTAAGCAAAATACTGGATGCAAAAGCATAGTCTTATTCTCTTACTCAAACAAACAGTAAATTAATCAAAACTTTTTTTT
The DNA here is from genome assembly GCF_012273895.1 of Zerene cesonia. NCBI lineage: Eukaryota > Metazoa > Arthropoda > Insecta > Lepidoptera > Pieridae > Zerene > Zerene cesonia. The sequence continues at coordinate 3,944,748 of NC_052122.1, read as the reverse complement.
TTCTCCAAATCACTAAATAATGCAACATTTTATATAACAATGGTTTATAGTACTTAACAAATTAAGAAGTAAAGAGCTGTGTTGCGAATGTAACTGAATATTTCAGTATCCAAAATATAAAAAATGGTCATCCTTTTTTAAAATTTGCACCCTAGACTGTGTGTATCACAACTTCGCAGAAAACGCGCGTGTGTGTCGTACGATGCACACAAACACATCGGAACTAATCTATACCACAGATAATATAATACTATATTAGTCTATACTTATGTATTACTCCTAGGAAAGGAACAGGTCCTCTTAACACAGGTATTACCTAGCAAGAGGGCCTGAGCCACAATCCATTGTTACAATAATGTTAAAACCTACTATATAAAGATTTATTATTATTATTATTACTTAAATTACACGCAGTCTCTCTTAAGGCTTAACTACTCTGTATATAACATTAAAGGAGTGAACCTGAAGTGACTCGCTTGTTAATAACGGAAACAAAATTCATAAAACAAAATCATATCGAACGCAACCTAGATAACAGCGGAGTTCAAAACAACTGCAACTTATTTGATTTTATCGCCGCTTGTTATGTCGCGACTTGTTACAACTTCTGGAGCCATGTTCTGTTCTTTTATTCATTTTATTCAATTTCATGCGGATGGACCCTTTTATACTATACAAGCAGTAGTAAACTTATGTAATAAACCCTTCAAGGCAATGAGGCGTGCTAGTGTCTGTGAAAGTTGTAACTATACGCACCAGTAGTAGGATTAGTGTGACACATATGTGTCACACTAATCCTACTAATATTATAACTGCGAAAGTTTGTTGCTCTTTCACGCAAAAACTGCTGAACCGATTGCAATGTAATTTGGTACGTAGACAGCTGGACAACTGGAATAACATATACGGAATTTTTTATCCCGATATTCCTACGGGATACGAACTTACGCGGGTAAAACCGCGGAGCGCAGCTAGTTAGCGCAGCAAGAAATTATGTGAATAATTGTATATCCAATTATTGGTACGGCGTCTTAATAAAATATAGATCGCAAACAAAGCGTCTACTTTTGTCGATTTTAATAAATTACATTTTCTACTTCTAGGGTTCAACGACCTCTGTCTCGAAGGAGTAGGTTTTTTAATTGCTTTCACTTCTCCACTTCTCTTATAGAAGAGGATCTTATACCTGATGTTTCCTTGGGTACAGTTGGTGCAAAAATCCGGTGTAATATATCTTACAGCTTCTGAGATAAATGTGACAAAAAGACGGATCGACGTACTCGAATCCATAAGGCTACTAGGGAACCCTAAAAATAAACTTTCAAACTCTGATGTTATTTCCAATAGTGGTATAAAACTTGTCCTCGATATAAATCAGTTTTAGTTTACAATTAGCGTCGTAGATATTCAAATATATCGAACTATGAGGCATCATTATAAGTTTTCGAGTCGAATGTATAGATTGATTTGACATCTATTCTATACAATAGTATTTTCTGGGTCATCCGTTTTCAGATAACAAAACAACTCATATAATAAAAGTTTACAGGTCGAATTACTTTACAATGAAAATAAATGCGTAAAGCAAGTAAATTTAAAACATTACCTGTGTCTTAGGCTTCGTATGATGATAATGACTTATGTCTAAGAAAATGATATAAATTAGTTAATGAACTTATTTTTAACAATAGTTTCGTGTGAAGTTATGAAGCTGATCAATAAACTTCCACAATCCCGCAACCGGAGACGTGTGGGTGTTGGATGTCGTCGAACTTTTAGTTTCCAGACTTCGATCATTAATAACAACTTGATATACCATCAGCGTCAAAAAAAACCACACCAGAATTCCACCTAGGGTGGAGTTTTGGTGCTGTAAATTAGATTTTATCTCATACTAAATAAGGTTTAATTTATTTCGCTGTATATTGATTATTTGATTTCAAAATTATGGTTTTAATTGTGATACCATTTGCGAATACACCTTAAGCTAATGCCAATAAGCGTGATTTTGTTTTAATGTTTTTGTTTCAAATTATCCTTTGCATAGCTTGAAGCAGGAGTTTTTAATGAAACTAATGCAGTTTGACTAATAAATTACAGTCTGCACCATTTGAAATAGCTTGTTTAGCCAACGTATCCTCTTCCTCTTTATACCCCACTCTTCGATGTGAGTGTAATTAATTAACAGTTTTGGAATTGAAGGTAGACTTGAAATACAACGGATTTAATACTGCAGCTTGCTTTTACAGTCAGCGAATATCACAATATTATTATGTGCACAATGTTGCGAATGACGGAGCCTCACAGATGATATAAGCTATACCTACATCATACGTATTGTTATTGATTGTGAGTTTCATACACTTTCGCATAGTCCATCATAAATCAATCATCCATTTTAATAACCAGATTACAAAAAAAAAACAGACTTAAAAACTGTAAAGTATCAGTATGCTCATACAGAAGGAGGAGGAACACTTAGGAGATAATATTTTAACACGTCTTATATCTTTTTAACAACATATTTAATCGCATGAATGGTATATCATCATCATCAAAAAATCATCAACCCCCATATGTGCCTTATGATGCAGGGACATAGGCGTCCTATGAAGCCAAGTGCAGGTTGGCAGATGTCACATGCCGTCAAACTTTTGATTCTCCGACGATGCTGGTTTACTTTACCGTTTCGAACAGAGGTGATGCGAATGTGCATATAAATTGAAATGACAATTCATTGCCTGCTCTCTCGTTCCGTCTCGAATCCCGGCTTTTCGCTTTTAGTCCGAGGTCTAACCACCAAGTGACTTGCACTGCACGAAGAGCTGACACTTGATAATATCTCCAAATATTTAATCTTCTTATTATTCTTTACCTATAGCTGAATGGTTTCTCAGCGGGTGTCACGTTCGATCGTTTGCTTTCTTTCAATGAGATCAATGGCCCGTCTCACTGGAATATCGAGCACATTTATCATTTATTAATTTAAATTAAGTCTGGCGGCGTATTTAATTATAGGGCGGAAACCATCACGAAGTAAACGACAAAAATCATTTGATATTCACGCTCGGTACAGCGTGCAGAAGCCAATTTTAATTGAATTTCAGCGAGATTGCTTTTTCCACGTCAACTGTGTCGATCGGCCGCGAATAATAACTTTTCTTGTCAGTCAAAAAATCCGTATTTCACAGATTTTTGTCGTTGACATCGACAGCTGTGGTGCTGCAGTTAGCATTTCGAATTTTTTCACATCACCGTTTAGTCGTACGTTAATTTATATTAAGTCTTTTTTAGTGCGAACTGCCAAAGAGTGGAATTCCCTGCCGCCGTCTGTCTTTCCAGAGAACTATAATATAATATATAATATATAAATAATAATATATATATATAATAATATATAATATATAAATAATAATATATATATATAAAAAGGAAAATATATAAATTTGCCTTGAATCAAAACAAAAGAAACAAACAAGTATAACAAATTGGACACTAACTGGTAAAACGTAATAGCAGATAAGTCACGACGTAATATATTCACGAACATTTTCACTCAAATGAATCTATAATCGAATGAGGAATCACAGAACGCCAATCAATTGCGTAAGGCCGCTAACACACTAACGTTTTCAACTATCAAATGACCACACGTTTGCATTTGCCCCGAATTAGAAAGGTTTTATTTAATCACTGTAATCATTTCTATTTATTTATAAAACTTTTTCACCTGCTATTCGATTGTGCTGTAAATTAGGTACGTGTCTAAAAGGTGGTTAAAGCTAAGACACACAAAGAACAATTCTTAAGACCAATGAAGTAGTATTCCTTTATAATGAACAGAAATGTAATGCCTAAATATACAGAAAAATTACTAGCCAGCGTTGAGGAATTCAGGCATAGGGGTCAAAAATTTTTAGCAATATGTGAACACATACTGGAAAACAAACGCTTTATATGCTTCACTTTAAAATATTATTTATTGTATATAGAACTTCTATAGAACTTATTATGTATAATTTGACGTACCGCAAACATAATTTTCTATAACATTTACTACAGATGCATATATGTTTTTGCAAATTTGAGGCTCAATAGCAATTAAATTAATTCGTATTTATAATCCGTTCAATTTATTAATATCTAAATTACTTGCGTGTTATAATGCAGTACATATAATTATCACACACGTCTTATAAATAAACTACATTACAAAACATTAGATATTCCAATAACGTTAATGTAATTTCTAGAAAATAATAAAAAGCAGCAATGCTCGTTATTAATCCAGCGCTAGGAGTAACATTCATTTATTAAAAGAGCAATTTTAATACGATTGAACTAATGTTTACTTTGTGAGAACTAAGCTCATATAAACACATCAAGATAATTGACCTTTTCCAATTTTGTGTTACATAAATTGAAACGTGTAGTGGAATGATATCATCCCTCTTTGTTTCAGTTAATATTTATAGCGAAAGTCGGATTACAGAATGCCCGAAAGGTATTTTTATTATCTATAGGCAGAAAAAATGTACGAAGAGTTTGATTGTTTGTTTGAACGTACTAATCTCGGGTTATAGAGGACCGATTTCAAAAATTCTTTCACCTTTGGTTATGTACGCGATACCTGAGTGCTAACGTCTATATACATACCACGTGTGAAATCAGGGGTGATCACTAGTTATATATATGCCAAGAGATAAAGAATAAGCGTGACAGAAATTATCATAGTACATAGTATAAAATAGTCGCTTTCTCCTTCCATATATCCTTATGTATGATTAAATCATAAAAACTGCGCAACGGATTTTGATAGGGTTTTCTTTAATAGATAGTGTGATTCCAGAGAAATGTTTATGTTTAATAACATCTATTAAACTATTCCGATTTAGAGCTAGAATATTTCAATACTTTAAAGCTATTATCATATTTCAAGCATTTATTAGGTTCAGTTCCCTATTAAATTCATTATTTTCATTAGTTCCCTATATATTCATTACACATATTTCATAATAGCGATATATTTAAATAAATCTTTATATTTCAAAATACCTAAACACTTCTACAATTTGTTCTGCGATTCTTCTCATATCATTATCGCGCTATGTCATCCGATATTATATAGTCTGTGAATGCCAGTACAATTGTTCAATAAACAATGGAACCAAGCAGTTATCTACTAAGTAGCAATTATCTTTACGGCCACTGAATATGTTATACAGAGGTTATGAATCAAACTATTATGTGTAGAATGTGTATTGTCAATCTTGAATCTATACAGTTTCAATTACGTAGGATATATGCTCCAGTCAACTGTTAGCAGCGTTACTATCTCACGAAATTAATAATGTACTTACTTCCTATCAAAGATTAGTAATAGAACCTTACTAACTTACACTCAATTTTTAGTTTTACCACTGAAACACTTTATAAGTGAGAAAGTTTTAAAGAATAGAAATAAATTATCACCAGGTAGGATTCGAACCCGCGTCTGGCGTGTCCCTTAGGCACATGAAACATAGAGTAGGGGAAATTCGTTTGCTGAAGCAGACATTATCACTATCAGTAGAACTCATAAGAGGCCGGTGTGATGATGATGATGAAGGATATCCGTCTATCATTAAGATCAATATACGAAAAAGCATATTCGGAGACAGATACAGATTCATATCCAGACCAGAGATCCTACATCTCAAATAATAATAACATTTAATTTATTATTTTCAGCTAAAAATTGCGTTCACATAAACTAGCTGATTCTATTTTAAAAGCACCACTTAAATGTACGAAATTATATTTTGTGAGTTATTTTTTACTGTTGGCATATTCTCTAGTTCATGACCCGTGAACATTACTGTTCTTTACAAAGAAATATGAAGTGATAACAATAATAAAAAAGAAACTTTCGAAGTCTGGTGTTATTCCAAATAATGGTACAAAACTACAAAGGTCTTCATACCAGTTTCAGTGTTGTAGTTTTTTTTTTATTCATTCGTACTTGACGTCTAATAATTATATAAGTTTTCGAGTAGAATATATATATATATAATAATATTTTAAACATTAAAAGCACGCATTTTAGAACGTAATTTGTTATATAATTTGAAAAAGGAATCTTTAATAGCATTAATATTTCAAAGAGCCGTAGAGATTTATGCATTGTGTTTTCCATTTTCAATTTCTTTTCTCGATAACAACATTAAGGGATCCCTTGAATGGCTATTGTGATAATAATAACCAATTTCATTCAGGCGCGTCTTGGCAAAGTAACTGTGTCTTTTAAAATATTGGTCTATTAATTATTTTTATAAGAGTATGCCACTGTCGAAACAATCCAAGTAGAAAATTCATTCTTGTAAAAAATATTTTTGCTTTTGAAATTTAACGAAAAAATAAAAAAACTAACTAACTATTGAAATATAAAGAAAAAAGTGCCAGAATCGGCCTTGGATTCGTATTTTAAATTCTATGTCGAATTATTTATAAAATTGCATTGCTTGATATTCGATAATTGTAAAATAAACATCATTTATTTAAACTTAACTCATCAATAACTCGGCTTACAATGCGATCCAACTAAAAAATGGAACGTCGTTTAGAATACGATTTACTTAGAAATCCTAACTCCTTTTAATAATAGTTTATTTTATTTTGCCTGATTCTTACCTCATATTTATATACGCTTTGTTTTCATCATATTTATTCGTCTGAATTAACACTTACCGCGTAACAAAATATCGTTAAAATTATACTATTCTTAGTCGAAATATATTAAACAAAATTCAATAGAATGAAAAATTACACTCAAATTCAGATGAACTTAAATAGCGATATGGAACTCTTTATTTTATAAGGATTACCTGTGTAAAACACATACATACATTGCATAAAATTTCCGTCTGCTCTACTAGCTTCGAAATAGTTATTAGATATAGATATTTCTCTTTAATTTCCATATCATTGGACTGTACCACGTCGCTCCAACAGTCTCCATAACAAATTGGATAAAAAAATACCTTCACCTATTTATTGGCGAGCTCATTTATTGGCGATATTATATATTATTAGAAAAAGCATTCATATGAATTTCAACTTGCATGTTTGAGTTTAATTCAATAGTTCACAATTTAAAAATTTTGATTAAATTTAAATTAATGTTTTAAGGTAAATCTGGGTGAATTGGTGGAAAAAGTGAGTCTTTAGACTGGAATAAGATGTTATCGCTGTTACTTTGCTATCAACATTAACAAAGTGTAGTTTGAATCATTTATCTATGAAAACAAGATAAGCACTATAATCTATCCAGAAAATTCCACTAGCATTGAATTTGTTTCACAAACAACTTTTGACGTTGAATACTCTTTACCTGGACAACTCAATTGTATGAATGAAAGCAATGAAACCACTTCGGTAATCTACTTAGAAATAAAAACCGGCGAAGGAAAATAGAAAAACGATGTTGTGAAACAAACGAATGAACTTAAGACGGGTTGAAATGTACACATTTCGCCGTCGCTAACAACGATTCGCTTAAATATCCTGATAAAAAAAACAGTTTGCTGTGATATGCATGTTATTTAGAAATGTAAGAAATTTAACAGATGTCATACACGAGATAGTTCTCATTGACCGGCCTCACAATTGTTGCTTCATGTATTTTATCCATATGTCCATAAACTATAAACACATTTAAATATTTTATCATTGCTAATAGTCATTGGTCATTATCAAAAAAAAAAAACAAATAAATATATAAATATATGTAAAACCAGGAAATTAGCACAATTTTTAAGTGTATGTACTTACTATAACTTGTTATTGCAGACGGGAGAAATAAAAGTTTTTTAATTTTATTTTATTTATTTTAGTCACAGGCAGTGATGATCCTCGGTTGCTTACTATCAAGCGATCCACCACTGACCACTATGATCTAAAAAGAAGTTGTCGTATTGGGTTACATACAAACGTATGGGTGATGCTCATAAAAGCGTGTTAATTCCCAGATGGCTAACATTCTTTAACGTTTATTTTCATACTAGCGGTCCGTCCCGGCTTCGCCCGTGGTGTTTATATATAGCCTATAGCATTCCTCAATAAATGGGCTACCTGAAAGAATTTTTCAAATCCGACCAGTAGTTCCTGAGATTAGTGCGTTCAAAGAAGCAAGCAAACTCTTCAGCTTTTTAATATTAGTATAGATATATTATTTGTAATTTAATCAAAAAAGCTAAACAGAATATACAGAGAACCTGTAGTGAAACGTGGTACAGAATAATCAACATGACGAGGGAATTGTTATCATCGCTAATACCAATATATTAAAATCAATCAGTAGGTACACCAGGCGACAGAAAAACAATGTTCTGTTGAATTATAAATTTTGTCGAATAATTTCCGCCTCGCGTTTGTTTGGCCCAAACTAAAACTAACTTGAGTCAACTTTAGTCGACTTAAGTCAAGTTGCGCAAAGTTCGTGCTTCCCCCAACACAGTTAGCGACAAACAGCGCGACTTAGCTCAAGTTTAAATCTTTGCTTTGTCCCAATTTAAAACAAAAACTAGCTCTGACTTAAATGAATTGAACGGTTTTTTTGTTGCTCTTCAATAAAATATTATTTGAAAATGCCATACCGGGAGCATAGGTAAAAAATACTGGTACATTATGGATCTATGACATACAAACCATCAGTTCTGGTATAGAATACATTAAATCTTTAAATCAGCAGCATTAGGGCACATTTTGTAATTTGTTTAAACCGAAAGTCAGACGGTAAGGTGATAAATAATAACTGATTCTTTTTTTGGCATTTGGCATTTCTAATAATAATATAAACCTGAAGAGATTTTATGTATTTGAACGCGCTAATCTCAGGAAAAAATCTTTCACATTGAATGTATCCCCGAGTTGTACAGGTTATGTATAATCTTATACCTTTAAACGAGCAATTCTTGTATATATACCTAGTCTTGCCATAAATATTGTAATAAAGAAAAAAGAAA